>NW_010549663.1:81598-126533 GCF_000687285.1 Phaethon lepturus
TTTTCTTCTCCCTTTTTAAGAGATGATGACTGGCTTTAAGGAAAAATAAAGCTGAAGAAGTTTGTTTTGTTTTCCCCCTCCATTTTGGTTGCATCATTCTGAATGTTTCATTTAAAGAACAGTTTCTGATGCAGCCAGATGCTGAATCCTCAGGAGGTTCCAGATGTTTCCAGATAACTCTGTAGTTTACGGACTGTGGTTTTGTCCAGTGAGCAAAGATCAAAGTCAAAGGTTGTATTTGTGATATGAAAGTGTCCAGTTTCTTCTATAAGATTTACTACCTGAAAGGAAAGAAAAGATGCAGCTGAGAATTTCAGCAGTTTTACATGACCACTGATGTATTAACATGACACTAAGTGTCATATGAAAGGCATAAAACAAGACCAATTGCCTCATTACCTGCAAGTTAAACCATTATTCTTATCACTCACTTCCTTTCTGACACAAACCATGGTCCAGGCTACAGTACCTCCGTTGATTTTTCTTTTAGATAATCACCACCCATAATGCCAGCCTACTCATCTGCTGTTCCAGCAAACATTACCATTATGACTACATTTTTTAAATGTTAGAAGAAAATCTGCATGTTTTCTAAGTCAGTCTCCAAAAAAAAAAACAGCAATCCCCACCCACCAACACCCAAATAAATAAAAAAAAACCCCAGTCTGGAATATTCACTGTGTTCATAGCTGCTAAGCAGGTTACTTTAGAAAAAAATCGGCACAAGCCTTTCTGCAAGCAAAGGAAAGAAATAAATCCCTATGGAATCTAGTCCATAGCAAAGAAAAAATGTATTTAAGAGCTCTCACATCAACTGTTAGTTCACATACTAGCAGTTATTTGTTGAGTAACAGACTTAAATCAATTTTTTTTAAAACCAAAACAACCATGAAAGACTCCTACCAATGGCGTAAGATCATGTCTTCTGGTGACTAATCTATAATCATAGCTTTCATTCAAACAGGAAACAGAGGAACTGTTAGGAGTTCTTGAGAAGAATAGGGACTAAAAAGTCTCTCCTATGAGGGCTCTTCACCCTGGAGAAGGGAAGGCTCAGGGAAGATCTTATCAACGTGTACAAATACCAGAAGGGAGGGTGTAAAAAAGACGGAGCCAGGCTCTTTTCAGTGGTGCTCAGTGACAGGACAAGAGGCAATGGGTACCAACTCAAACACAGGAGGTTCTCTCTGATCAGGAAACACTTTTTTCCTGTGAGGGTGGCTGAGAGCTGGCACAGGTTGCCCAGGGAGCTGTGGGGTCTCCACTCTTGGAGATATTGAAAAGCCATCTGACATGGTCCTGAGCAACTCACTCTACATGTCCCTGCTTGAGCAGTGGGGGATAAGACTAAATGACCTCAGGAGGTCTCTTCCAACCTCAACCATTCTATGATATCAACAGTTCATATCTAACTTGTGCAGTTTTGACATTTTTAGTCCCTGAATTGTGGTCTACATTTTTAAAGAGTAGTCATACTCAAAACACTAAACTGCTGTAACAAGTAACTCCAGATATGCTATGTTATAGGATGTGCACCTACCTAAAAAATCCATTCAGCATCTTGGAAAGCCAAAGCATTATTCATCAGATAGAGCTAACACAGTGTCAAGACACTATGGCTACGGATCTCTTATGCGCTATTTCCATCCAAAAGACAGACACCGCAAGTAAGCACCCCCCTGCCTTGAAGTGAGCCTCTGGGTAGTGTCATGGACTGACAGAACATTGCTCTTCTGCTCAGTCTTTCCAACCATCCCTCCTGCAGCACTCAGGCTAGGCTCGATGTCCTGTTTGCACCCTTCAATTTGAAACCCATTTAGTTCTAGGGCTTCCACATGTACCTCCACTGAGATGCTACTGCTCGATATTCCTTGCTTGTTTGTGCTTTATTACTCTGTCTGTAACTCCTTTTCCACAGCTGAAGGAGATACAGATGTATGCACACATGGCTCACAGAGCACACGTTAAAACGACCAATCGGGTAGGAATACACCAACTTGAAAAAGAACAATGAATTTAAACTAAATCTTTTGTGATTTTCTCCTCCCCATTTCATTATATAAGTAGATGCTTTTTCTCCTCAGACCACAGAAGAAAAGACTATGTTGATGCTAAATGGAGTAACTTCATGTGTATTGTCAGGCATGCAATGACACAGCCCAGGGTGGATTAAACAGAATGGAAACAAGATAAAATAATAAGAGGGAAATGCCTGTTACAGTAAAAATCCCCCATTCCAATCACCTCCCATTTTCCAGGTTGGAAAAAAGGTAAAATCTGTTTAATTTGGTTTGCAGCTGTCCAAAATTATGAAAGTACTTAGAACAACCCTGCTTTTATTAACACTTCATTTAAATCTGTGCCTCTTGGCTTTATTTTTTTCCATATGCAAATTTTTAATCTGAAATTGTCAGCTTTGTCTGTTTGTTGATTCAGAGATTCTTGTATGATTTTTTCCTCCTCTTCCTGTTCTGCAATTAACCTGAGAGAAAAAAAATCAAATGGGACAAAACGGATTGTTACCAGAAAGCAACTTTGATACGTGTTATTTGTTATTCTTAGATGTGGCACTCTTCTGAGCCTCCTCTAAAGGAGAAGTTTAGGAGCCAATCCCGCCTCCTTTTGTAAAATTAGGAATCTAATCTCAGGCTTGGTCTCTGAATATCCATTGTGTGATAAATAAATGTCTGCACAAGAATTTTACAGAAGCTGAGGCCAGGAAGGTGTAGCTACCCTGAACAATTCTGTCTAACGCTTACTTGCGTTATGATGAAGACTACCACCCCTCATAACCCCCATAGCAATATACCTGACTTTAGAAACAAAGATTACATGGAAGTGTTAACACATGTATTTTTAAACAGCACTGTATATTTAAAAAAAATGATAAGGATTTTTATTGATCAGGCTCTGCTTTGGGCTTTTAAGTCCTTGGCCAAGGGAAACATAAACATTTTAAACATTTCCCTCACCCAGCCCTCACTAGGAAATATAGCCACTATGTCACGATACCTGATAAATCAGGCTGAAACGAACCCCAAAAGTTTTAATGGGTGTACAAAAATGTATCAAGATAAACCCAGGCAGCTCAATGAAAAATACCTGCCTGTATCCCAGTCAATGAAGAATTAATGACTTACAGTATTAGCATAGACATCCATATGCTATTCAGAAATACTTGAAAAAGAATAAAAGGCCAAGATTAGTTCCTAGGAAGTCTGACAGTTATAATATTAAAAACACAGCATTAAAATGTTTTATTCTGAGAGCTCCGGCTGCAAAGAACAAAAATATCCCATTTGTTCCTGCTGTAGTAAGCTTTGCTTTTCTGCTGTAATGTACATCTCTGTTTACATAATGTCTCTCCAGCTCAGTTTCATCATCATCCATCATAGTACAGCTATTTATCTGCCTTTAAAGAAGCAAATGAGCATGTGTGTTTAAGGAAGCCAAACTGCAACTAATGACATAGTCATTTTTCAATTTATGAAGGGTCTTAGGCCACATGATAGTTTCCAGACCTGCAAGCTGCCCCTCACAGAAAATTCTCAGAAGATAGCTGCCATCTGAAGTTAAGCACCTTGTAGACATGAGCAATGTTATTTTCAACAGTTCTGCATGCTGTCAATTTCTTCCTTATGCCTGTGCTGCCTAGTGCACTGGCTTTAAGGAGATTTTTCACCAGCTGAAGATATGACTTCTGATGCTTCAAAATATAATGCAAAGTCTTACCAGAAATCTTGTTGATCCCCATTGTCATGGGGTCATGCAAACATCACCTGCACTGAAAACTCAGATGTAAGAACGCAGCTTTAGCCAGCCAAATTTGAATACATGGGACATGAAGCATTAACATCTGATTGCACTCAGTAATCCCTACTATTTCACTCAAAACCAGAGTGTTGGGGTTTTTTTTTTTGTTTTTTTTTTTTCCAAAAAAGCACCTCATCACTGTAAATCCCAAACCCTTTCTTTATAGTGAAAGAGGTGGGAGAGAGCTTTCTTTTTAAAATGTAATTTCAGACCACTTTGTCTAGCCATGGTCCAATATTCACATAAAAATTGCTCAGGTGATTCTCACAGGACTAATTTCTTGGTCAAATGTCCTTTTTCACCGGCCTTCTCCCTCTTGGGCAATTTTTAAATAAGTATCATTTTACATCAGGATTACGTAGCTACATATCCAGGCACTTGCAGTTTAGTATCACAACTCTCCTGCCTCCTCCCTCTTTTTTGTGGATTTGTTTCAGCTTCCTTTAACAAAGCATCTCAAAGAGAAATGTCTCTCTTGGGAAAGAGCCACATTCTCAAACAGATAGATTTTTTCTCATTTCCAACTTGGCTGCATTCCTGTTTGCTGTCATGCCTATGGACTTGGTAACAACGGAGACGGCAAACCTGTCCTCTCCTTTTCACATCCCTCAGCGTAAGTTTCAACAGCCAGCGCTTTTGAATGATCAATGCCTTCATTCTTCTCTTGCAAATCCCTTCTCTAAAAATGCCCTGAAAGTCTGTGGGTAGCAGACTTTGACATGTGCAAGAGATTATTATCTGCCCTGACATAAACTGAAGGGATGACAACCACTGCTCAGTGACAAACAACTCCACCACCATTCTGCTTCAACACCCGCCACTGCCTTTAAAAGTCTTGCAGCTTTCTGTTGTGTATTTTTGCACTCAATCCCCCTTCTCATGTAGTAACCACCATCGCTTTCCACAGTTTTAGCCTTTGCTCTCCTGACCTTTGTACTTCCTATAGTCGCTATACACTTGTATTTCTTGGTCTAGAAGTCTCACATTCATTCCTCAAGACCTTCTCAGCTCTTTACACTTTTTCTTTCTGTTCTCACTGGAAGAATTTTACATTAATTACACAGCTGCAAAGCAGTAAGGACAGTTTATTTGCAGAGCAGCACTGATTCTCTGTAAATTATCCATTCCATATTGTGAACATACTTCTGTAAACTGATAAAATCATATGAACTAATGAATTGCAGAATAAAGTCCTTTCCAACCTTAATGATTCTGTGATTAAGGGATTAAAGGCTTTGAAACAAAACAATAATGATTTGTTTTATAACAGCATAGACCATTTGTTAGTGCAGACTAGCAAACAGACAACTGGTAAGTAACTTGGCTCTTCCACTGAATTCTGGTGGAGCTCTGTAGCTCATTAGGCACTTACCAGCTATCGGTAGAGAACTGCACCACTGTCCTAACCTACACAGTTCGGTTACAAATCCAGCTTTCACTGGGGCTTTATGGACAGCCTGCACACGCTCCAAACCAAGGGAAACAACCTGCAAGAACAGTCCCCCAGGAAACAAGGCAACACTGATTCTACATCAACCTGACTTTTATAATATAACTAATTAAACATTATGCTATGAGAAGTCACGGATTACAGCATTAAAATTTTACCCTTAATGTGAGTCGTGAGGAAGGGCAATGAATGAATGCTTTCTCTGATCTGACAAATACACTCATGAGAGAAGTAAAAGTCTATCTTTAGTTTAAAATGCACAAGAATATACTGTTCTTTTTTTCATTTACTCAGAATAGGATACTCTAAACTTCTAGCTCAGTTATGTCTTTTTTCACACAGTTTTTCTTTGTATTAGTAACTTCCCATGAAACAGATTATAACAGTACTCTACCATCACACTGGAGAAGCTTTACCCATCATTTTTCGAACAAAAGTAAATATTTCTTCCCCATCAAAAACACTGAAATGCTACTAGATGAGACAGAGGATTATGGATTCAACTTGAACCATCTTATTTGCTTGGGAAATATTTCTCTAGGATGACAGAAGGATTCCAATTGAAAGGGTTTTTGCGAGTCCCACCCGCTGCCCAGAGCGGGCTCAGCCGTGAGGTCAGATCAGGCTGCTCTGGGCTTAACCAGTCAGGATCTTAAAGCTCTGAGGATGCAGACAGCACAGTCTCTCCAGGACTCTGTTCCACTGAAAGATCACCTTCATGGGGAAAAAATGTTTCTTGCTTGTTGTTATCTTTGCTTTACATAAAAGGTTTTGAAGTTGTTGTTGTTCTTCAAAATTTCACATGAACCCACCTTAGCCCTATGCTCTGCAGGCTGTCCCTGCAGCCCCAGTGAAAGCTGGATTTATGGCCAGACTGTGCAGGCTAGGACAGTGGTGCAGTTCTCTACTGATAGCTGGTAACCACGTAATACTGGCGACAGAGGTCTACCAGAAGTGAAACCGTGCAGAAGCTATGCCTTGGATTACTGGGGAAGTAGGTGCTCACGAAGCAAAGCTAGGGTGTGAATTTACGATACAAGTGGCTTTTTCAGATTCACTTCTTATGTGAACTCTCTCAGAATTAGTGAATAATGTAAAGTGGAAAGGGTGTGCAATTCCTACTGTTTAGCCTCCTGCAGAGTAATTTCCCAATATAGATAAAAATTTGCCTCTGCCACCATTCTGAAAGTGTGCTTTGGTTCCCTTTGTAGACAAAAGAAAACTTATGAAACAGTACATTAAATATGAAGGATAACCAATATGCATCATTGTGTATTGTAACTTATGAAATCTGACAAAGCTATCAGAATTCCTCTTTAACTAGGAATATCCTTAACCAAGGTTTTCCTTTTCACTGACCTCTCAATTGTTTTCTCACCTTTACTCACAATATTGAGCCTGAACTCATAAACAGATTAATGCTGGGTATTACAATATATTTTTAACACACTTATCCAAGTGTGGATAAATGTGATGAGTGATTGCAATCGTTTAGAATTGGTAAAAATTTCCCTCTTTACAACATGTCCACAATCAGCACATGATTGTGCTAAACATAATAAAACCATCTGCACTACAATTACATCTGCTTTGTTAACAAGCTCTTATTGTTTAATCTTCATAATTTGTAATCCAATAGTACCTGACAATGCCATGCAAAACAAAGAATATTATTCTTTGTTCTTACTATTGCATAACCTTTCAATAAATTTGGAGCCTTCTTAGTTTGCAGATTTTCATATTTTACTTGTTCCATGACTTCAGAAGACTCAATTAATATACTGTGTTTTTCCCCGAAGTGAGTTTGGCTTTGAATTCCATGTTTTCTGTTTGCCATAGAAAACATCTTTAGTGTTTTTCTGAGAAAACGCCAGTCATTTTCAGGAAAAAGCAGTAAGATTTTTATCAAGTCATGGTGCACATCTGTATCCATTCTCTCATCCTGTTTTCATAATTATCGATACAGTATGCTGAGAAACGTAACAATGAATTGGTGAAAAATTTAGCTCACAGAGGCTTTTTTCTTTTTAATTTGTCATTTAGCATGACAAAACAATTTAAAGTGTGTGTAAAAATTCCCTAAGCTGCACTGAAAGTAGTGATGGGCTGTATATGGATTATACAGGCTTGAAGGCTATTAAACCTGGTAATAGAGTTTTAGATGAAGGCAAAAAAACAGATGTGACTTCACAATTTCAGTGAGCACACTGTGATATTGCATGAGAGTGCTCCTCACCTGCTGTAGTACATGTCTCTCTCTCAATGTCATTAATCTTCTGTGGAGTTCTACTAGTTCATCGAGATATGCCTAGAAACAAATCCCCCCCCCATAAACAACTTGTTAATTAAGTCATAACTGTGTATTTTAAAAAATTCAGATGTCTAAAAAACAATACAAATGGAAACTTTATTTTAAATGTTCTTTAAGCTAAATTTTCTTATTTAGTAGTCTGGCTTTCTCTAGCCTAATACAACACAAATGTAAGTTTTTGTGGTTTTTCTTAGATACTTCATGCCAATGAAAATCTTATTAGGTGGTCCTTTGCTGTAGAAGATAATCTCTATATCTCAACTGTAGCAGAATGTGTCAAACAAACTGGGGATGCCAAAACAGCATCTTTAAAAAATATCTCCCACCTGTCCACGTAAGACCCAAGCCCAAAGGCTCAAAATCAAATCCCTCTTTTTCTCTAAAGCTATGTAATTAACTTTCTGTGTCAGCAAGGAGATATAAGGAAAGAAAGATCAAGCAAGATTACTCCAACGGTAAATTCCACTGTCCTCCTTCCTGGGTTGTCAAACATGTCCCACCTCCCCACCCAATTATCAACTTCCTCCTTCAGCCTGAGCTTAAGCAGAAACCTTTTTTTTCCTCTTGAAGCAGAGACAGATACAGCACCCAGCTTAAGAAGCCAAAAAGCGTATGGATCAGGTTGATGAAAATCTAGCAACAGATACCGAAACTCTGGTCTCCTGTCTCACGTTATCACAAAGTTGACACTAATACCTGTAAAATATGAACCTTCAGAGGAACTTGTCCACACTAGGAAATTATGCTATGTTCACTCATAGAAGGACTTGGAGCTCTTATCCATGGCTACCTGATGTAATTTTAAACAAAACTGTCTCTCGGCTTTAAATGGTAACTGTTGCTTCATATCATTCTAATTGACATGCTAAACCACACTGCCGCTTCCTAATGCACAGCCTTCAGAAAGGATTCTGGATTTTTTTTTTTTTTTTTTTATTGATTTATTGGCTAGGAATACAGATGTGAATTCTCCTTTTCAAAAATTATCACTTCACATGTGAAGCATAATGCAAAAGCACAGTGGAGAGTGGATAAAATACAGATGGCAGATTCCCAACTGGTGACATTTGCCAAATCACCACACATACTGAAAAGAAGGAAAACACTTCCAAAATAGCACAGGAGAAGAAATAATTAGAGGAAAAAAGAGACAAATCTGCACCTAAGGGAACACAAGGCAAAGATGTACTAATTACTAAAATTTTCTTTTTTTAACAAAGGTTGGTGTTTAGTTATTCCATTACTGTCACACTCTGGACCAGTTTACTGTTACCTGATTCTCATTTACCTTATCACAATCCCCATTCTTTATTTGTTTATCAGATTTGTTTTGCTTTATTGGACTTTTCACTTCTAAAATCTGGAAAAGAAAGAAAATCCTGTGAAAATTAAAGGCACTATTGGATATAACTACATACGAAAAATTCTGCTATCAGTTAATAACACACAAATATAACATCTGGAGAAAATGTAATCAAAACTCAAAACTGAGCATTTCAGTTTTGTCATCTGTACAACCTACTCATATTTTTCAGAAAAAAAGGCACCTTACAGCAGAAAATGCTGAGTTGCTGGAATGAGGTGATACTGATACTATTAATCCTTAAAAGAATTAATTTCATGTCATGTAAAGCCTCCTCAGCACTTTTTTGTATCTTTTGCATGCTGGTAGGATAAGAGGTCTGATTTTGCAAATACAAAATGATGCTGAGGTACTCTCCAGTGCCTTTAAAATGTCACATGATCAGTATATTTTTCCTGTTCTTCTTTTTCCTAACTGCTCTCTCTTTTCTTCTAGAATAGAGATTTTGAAATGTAGTCTTTGAAATGACCGCATGAGTTGTAACTGAAAAAAGAAGTGTTTGACAGTAATTTCTCTTGCACTTGTATGGTACCCTTTCTTCAATGCCATACAAAGCCATTTACTACCACATATAAAACTCTAGAATGCTTCCTCCAGTACTGAAACACAGTCAAGAAGAGCATATCAACAAGCAGAAGAACACCATGCTTAATAGGAAAATTTTTGGATTAAAGTGAGGAATATTTTTGGGAAACAGAACTGTTGATTATTCTTCCAATTTTTCCACACACAACACACGTTTTTTGAAGTTAAAAGTAGAGTTAAAAAAATAAATAAATCACCATGTCATTCCTAACCCGGAATATGATCAGTTCTTCTGAAAAACATCAAAGGAAAAGAAATGATCACAGATGATGGGAGATTTTGTTTCACATTTCATTGTAAGTAAAACTAGCATCACTAGCATGATTGTCTCCAAAACGACACTGGACAGTCACAACACAGGACAAAACTCAGCAAATAAAACAAGGAAATAAGGCCTATAAAAGCAAGTCTTTTAGACTGGCAAAAAGCCTCACTGACAGCTTTCTGTAAGTTCTGTCTCATTTCTAATTTCCTTGGTATAAATGACTAAAATTGCACGTATACCCCTGAGGGTTACCAGCACCATAAGAATACAATAGGCAGGCAGCTATTTCCCTATATAGAGAAAGTGACTGCAGATCTGAGTTAACTTTACATTAAGGATTTACTTAGCCAAGAGTGATGCATGGCCAGAAAGCAAAACATACTTTTCGAAGAAAAATCCCAGTTCCTCGATTCAACACTCCCTGGGGTTACTGTTGTGTAGGCCAGTGGAAGAAAAAGGTTCATTTTGGAAAAAAAAAAAACAAAAAACAAAAAAAACAGACCTCTAGGCACAGATCCAGTACCTTTTAGATGCTAAAGGAAGAAAATTCTTGGTTTAAAATAGAACCTTAGCAAGGACACAGTATATTTGAAAAAGTTGCTTCCTTACAGTGCCCCTGATGTGTAGTTGAAATCTAGCGTCTTAAGCACTCTTGTTTAGCACTAATCATATCTGAGGAAGCTTACAGAAATATTAACTCTGTCTTAGCTCTTCAGTTCTATGAATGGACTTAATCAACACAAACCTGATTTCATCAGTCAAAAGCATCATCCTGGCAAGCAGCACTACCCTACCAGGCAGAGATTTCAAATGTGGCTATGGTCCATGCAATTTGAATTCACGTAATGCTTCCATAAATTTCTGATTTTCTGCTCCATTTTAAAATTCAGCTCAATTATAAAAAGGGAAGAAGGTATGCGCCATTCTATTTTAGCTGGCACACTGCTGTTGTTTGGAGTGTCTAAACGGGCAGGTAGACCTTCTGTTAGGTCACCAAAGCGGAAAGACACATGAAAGATGTGTCACATCTTGAGTGGGCTGCTGACCTTGAGAGTTACAATTACGTAACAGTTACATTGCCTCTGTAGAAGTTAGTCTTCATTAAACAACAAGACATAGACAGGTGTTTTCTTTTTCTTGTGCTTATGTCTCCAGTAAATGCAGTATTCTTCATCTTCATAGTTTGCTTTTTTCCCCCAAAAGACTCTCTTAAAAACTTTTTAACTTTTGTACAGATCAACTTAGAAAAGCCTACAGAGTTTATGGTCAATAGTAAGAATGCTTTCTGGACATGGAATCTCCTCCTTCTCTCTGTATACAAACTACTTCCTAGGTCTTTTCCCTCCACAGTGTATTTGAACTTAACTGACATGAATAATAATAATAATAATGTTTTAGTTTTGCACTATCTGTAAGCTTGCACTGGAAACCTTATTAGAAAAACAATGACAAGGAAATAATTTCTACCAGATAACTGAAGCAGTTAACCTAAGAGATACAGGAAAGACTTATCCATAAAACTCACTATCTAAACCACAAACTTTTGTAAATACACGTAGACACTATTCTAATTGTATCAATACTGTAAGGAGCCATTTATTGCCAGTCAGTAAATTTCATGACTGCTTTGTGTATGATCCAACTGACACTGGGAGTGAATTATGGCTCACTAAAGTGACAAATGAAGTATTTTATAATTTTTTTAAGAAGATCAGGTTTTAGGTTTAATTTTTATATTTAGAGAGCCTTACTTTAATGGTGGCTGGGGGTGAGGTAACTCCTGAACTCAATTCTCATTTGTCCCTGATGCGTTTTGTAGGTCTAGGTTATTTAATTTCTTTTTGCTGAAAAACAGAACTACCCTACTTTCCTACCTCAAAAATAATAACAATGTTAGCTCTTACAAATATGGAATAAGTACTCTGATAGTGAAGTAAAAACTACTGTGTCTTGTAGTAAAGTAAAAATATTTTATCTTCTAGGTAAATACTGGTGGGGGAGAGGGGAAGAGATGAATGAACAAACTCTTGAGAATGAGCCTTGATTGATGCAGAATGTGTCTACTGCTAGTAAGAACCCAAATCTGTATATAACAGTATGACTGATGCTGTAAAGCCAGTTTGCACTGTTTACCTTACAAAGCTAATTCACACAGAAAGGACACATTTCTTAAAATACTGATGAAAACATTACTTTGGTCTATACTTTTTTGCTAAAGCAAATACTTCTTCTCCTGGGAAGAAAGCACTTATGTCAGTTTACAGACTAAGTAACTGCACCGAAGTAATCAGAATGTCGTTATCAGCTCCCCAGGACTGCATTTATGAATCCTGACTTTACCTGGTTGTTGTTGGTTTTCAATAAAGGTGGCGCTGGTTCATGACGTAGTGATGAGGAAGCTGAACTGCTGTCGCTGTCACTGCCATCACTCAGACTAACCCTATGGAAAAACAGAGCCAGGAGATTACACCTCCAGACCGATAAAGGGCTGTTAACGAGGGTGAACCGAGCTTGCACTTCGAGGTGGGACACTAAGAACTACCCCTCGCTAAGCCAGCCATCGTTAATCAAGGTCAGGTGGAAGAGAGGCATCCGAGCAGGGCTGCACTCTGGAGAAAACCCTGCGTAGCACAGAGAACAAGGCTGGCTGCCTGCACTTGGCTGAGACAACATGTCTGGTTAACAGCAGCTAACGTTACAGAAACGGTTAAGTATTTAGAACATTAAACTGCCATTCCCAACATTCCTGGAGCGAGTCTGTATCTTGGTTCATAGCCACATGGAAGGAGGAAAATGTTTTTTAGAGACACTTTTCTGCTCTTCTAAAAGCTTTCTAAACAGCTGTACTTGCCACTTGGGCAAGTGTTTCACTGAAAAGTTCCTTGTTTCTAACCATAAATAACATTCTTTTTCCTGCCTAAAATTTAAAAACTTAGTATCTCAGGAGAGGCCACATGCCAGAGCTCAGCTCCTAGCCAGTCTCACCCTTCATTTACTTAGGAACAACAGGGAGTATTTATTTGCTGGAAGAAAAGAAAAATAGTTACTTGGGATAAAAAGAAGATGGAGAAACATTAGCCTTAAGGTTTTGTTAAAAAACTGAAACAAAGCCTCCACAATCCTTTACACAAACACTGACACGAACAAATTCTCAAACCACTAGCAATCTTGGTCTTTTTCTCCTTGATTCCAGCTGCTAAAGTGCACCAGGGAAGCAGCTGACATTCATTAATGTTTTCCTATTACCTTCTCATTTAAGCAGTAGCTGACATTGGCACTCAGGTGCTGTGCACTCACAGCAAAACCCTGTGGATCAGATAAAGAACGCACTATTAAAAAGGTTTGAGAGAGACTGTTTCAGGTTTTCCATAACCTTTAACAACGTTCAGATGGCAATTCAAGCTGCCCGAAGAATAGATGATTTTTGGAATGCACTCTTAAGCTTGCAGCTAGGATGCAGAAGCTTTTTTTAAAAAGTAATCTCTGTGACGGATGCTTGCTTTACCTTCTTTCTGCACTTCTACACATTGCCTACTGCATGCAGCGCAGAAATTACTTGAAATTCAAATTTCGTTGTTTCTGATGCAATTTAACAACCTAATCCAGAACTGCTAAGCGGAGAGATCTTGAAAATGAGACACTATGTACAGAATAGCTCATGCAGCAATTGAAGGATTTAATTTTATCTCATTTATGCCAGAGAGCAATTATGACTGCTCCCCTGAAGTCACAATGGCATGAAATCAAGGAAAGTCAAATGAATGAGGATCATCATAACCATATGGATTAGTACAGAAATAGTTTGTATTGGGAATGGCTAATTCTGTTAGTTTTTAGAAGAGGCACTTTCATATGCATACGCTTTAAAAAGGCAGTCTGAATTCTCTGCCTGTGTCCTACTCATCTCTCTTTGAGAACATCAGACCTCACCTCATTACTAGCAAGCACAATGCCTTGGCCACCAGGCTGCTTGCAATCACAAGACACTCACCTGCGACTCCTGCTTCCTCCTCGCGTATTTACAGGTCGTTCCAGCTCAGAATCATTGTCATTCTCACCTGCTTCGTCTGATTCATCTTCATTATCATCTGAATGCAGATCTTTCATTATAGACCTCAATGGACCTGAAACAACAGAGACAATAAAATACAGAAATGAAGTTCACTTTGCAGTGTTCCAGGCAATTCACCCAGCTTTGTAGGTGATAGAAAACTACCCTCTCCGCACAGTGTCAGAAGGGGAGAGTCTTAAAAATTAAACAAATGAAGTAATGCACTGGGGGCTTATGCTGCAGGGACTTATCCATGAATCATTTACTGACACAAGCAACTCCATCAGATTCAATAGACTCACTCATGACAGTGAAGTGACTCAGATGTTCAAGGGTTTTTAAGATTAGCTCCCTGGACCACGGCTGAAGCAAGTAAAACACTGCCATACCATGAGAAATTGACTATTAATGTATTATTATTATTAGAAGCAAGATTCTTTTGCATTGATGGGTTTTAGCATTTTTTGCTTTCTCAAAGGGTATTATATGCAAGTAAAGATCTACAGGAACATTCTGATCAGTAACAGTACATTTGTTAAGTTAATCTATGTATTGAGAAGTAGAGTTTAACAAATCATTCTAACTAACTTGTACTGGCCAAGGCAGTCTTTTTCTTCCTGTTTTTTATATATTTAGCTTTAGCTGTTCCCTTTATTTCAGGGTCAATTTCAGATTAAGTAAGCCCTTTGGCAATATTCACATGTAAAAAGCGCATCAATCCCTCAGCACCATGCTATCTCTTCTCCTGAAGTAACAGAAGGTGCAAAACTTAACTTGCTCATAGAACTGCACTGAATTCAGTCTTGGATTTTGGTTTGATTTTACTCCGTTTATTTTGCTGTTAAAAGTTACAGAAAGAGGAATATGTTTAACGTATCTGGGAAACGTAGAACGGCAGCTGCTTGAAATAAGTATTGGCAAAAGCAGCCTAGAAGAGGGAAGGAAGCACGATTGATGCCACAGGGCATTTAACTCAGATGGGCTGTACTTCAGAGACAAAAAGCAGCAAGTAAAACCAACGGTGATGGCTGCAGAAACACCAATTACTATTAGGGGTCTGTAATTCCTTCATCACAGGAAACACAAAGTGCTAATGTGAAGGAAGTGAGCCTCAGAGTGTCCTTCACAGATGAAACTTGCAACTCTCTATTTGCTAGTGGGGAAACAGAGTCAAGGAGAGCCAGCCTTGGTCACTGCTGGATGAGAAGATAGACCTCTGTCTGTCAGGGTCATACTCCTAACAGGGGAGGTGTTCCCTTCATGGGAGGAATGGTTTTATGAATTATTCCAGACCTAGCAAGGCTCAGATCACAGCCATTTTGATTAGTTTTGTGTGAGTGACTTCAAACCGATGTTAAGAATGATTTACCCCTAAGGTTCCACTAGAACTTTCGTAAATTGGCATCGTTTGGGCAGGTTCAGATCAATGGTTTCTTTTCTCTCTTTTTATACCCTAAGGCTGGCTGGCAAGAAGCCATGACAGTGCTGATGGACAAATTCCTGGTGGACCCAACACTTGTACAGGCACCAAGGAAAGGGGAGCTATACTGAAGAGCTTCTTGTTCATGCAACCACCACTGATCTGCAGAAGCAGTTGATCCATGCTCCATTTTCTATTCCTGTTTGGGGTCTCAGGCAGACAATACTCAGCTGTCTGCAAATGGTAACTTGTCATCTGACTGAATATCTAATCATCTGACCCTGAAGGGGACAAAGAACTCCTCCCTTGGCTTCAAAGAGGAGCACTAATAAACATGTTCCTTTTAAGAGGGAGGAGGGAAGGCACTCTCAGCAGCATCAGCACAGGATGAAGAATTTGCCCATTTTGATCTGTTTGGAAAATGTTCTCATTGGGCAGCTTGACTGTTGAGGTGGGTGAATGAAAGAGATGGCATAGGGAGCTAAATGAATTGAGGTAAATGGTTAGGAAAGACAATTAAATTATAAATATACAAAGAAGGATTCCATGTTTCAAGAGAGATAAAAGGGTAGAACACAAGGGTATTTCCGCAGGCTATGCTTAGCCTAGAAAGGCTAGTTTCCTTATATCTTACTGGGCAAAGACACTAATAACCACCATCAAAGTCCTACTGAAGACAGTCGTCTTTGTCTTCACTGAGAGCAGATGCATCTCACTCCACTCCATAGGCCAAAGTCAGCTTCTGAGAATGCATTTGTCTCCTCTCCACCACATACAGGAGGAAGAAAATAAAAGAAAAGACTGAGTAAAGGGCAGATGGAAGGAAAGCATCTTCATACTTTTGATGAAAGAGTTGAGAAAAAAACATAATTTTGTAATGAAATTTAGTATGACATATGAATAGCTGATCTTGCATAAAACACCAGCACATTAACTCCACAACATGGAAACTGGTAGCTATGCTTGCAAGTCATAATGAACATCAGACCTTGATTTTCTTTTTAAATGGATGCAGAAAGAAAAGCAGCACACATTCCTCATGATCCTTACACTGCTCTTCCAAGCTTAAGCTAACTCATTATTCTTACCTATGTCCTTTTTCCAAGTATAGCAGGGGGCCATTTTATCCCCTGATACTCCCTTGCTGTGTTCTGGGACAGGACAGTCCTGTCTCAAGCTGCCAACAGGCTTATTCCTCTTCCTTGGAGAAAAAGGAATTTGGACTCCTGAGACACATCCATCATTGACAGTCCCATAGGCATTGAATCACCTGTCATTTAGACAGGTTTTCACTTAATGGAGGACCATGTCTGGGACTCTGAATAGGCATTTTGTACCCAGGTAGCTAACTATTTCAGTAGACTTCCCTAACAATCAGCTAAGCATTAATTTTTAGGTCTTTTGTTTCTAACATTGATAGCAATGTCACTGTTAATCTTCTGCTCCTTGCTAACACTTTAAAATTCCATTACAATCTTTTTAAGAGTTTAAGTAGTAGTTATCTCCTAAAGGGTCAGAATAGTTCAAGAGAAACTGAAAACTAGGAGCTGCCCAAGACCAAGTATTCTTGGTAAGAAAACAGAAATATCAGAGTAAGTCCAAAGGGCTGAAGAACTTGAAGAACCTTAGGTCAGCCCACTGCTTATGCTAACAGAGGTGAAAGAAGTTCATGCTGTGGTTTTCTGACACTTGAGTAAGCACTGAGTGTGAATGCAATGGAAAAAGAGCAATGGCCCTAGCAACTAACTTCTAGTTAGGGAAAAAAGTATGGGTTCTGCACAACGTACAGTGTGAACATGCCACAGTATGGCTGGTGCTTCGTCCCTTCGATATACAAATGCACAGTCTGGGCAATGAATGTATTTAGTTAACTGAAACTCCCAGAAAGAAGCAGTAATCACTATTCACTGTGGCAAGAAGGAAGAGACTTATAGGCCACTTGTACTTCAGAGTTGTTCACATCTGAGGAAAAACCTCCCATCTAATCTTGTGAAAGTACAAAAAGCTGAAAGATAGTCTGTAATATGTCTTAAGTATGTCCCCAAAGAGACGGAGGGATCCAGGTTGCTCAGCAGAATATACTAAGCAAACAGGTTTCTGCCCAGCATAAGATAACAGATACAGGAATGCGTATTCAAATCTTCTGGCTTGTAATGGACAGTTCACACCACTAATGAGGTTTTCATGAGAATAAAAAGGGGGTTTCAGCAAGAGGGAGTTCTGTTTAGCCTTAGGTAAAAATCAAATTCCTGAAGCCAGTCATCAACCACAGTTCTTCAGCTCTTGCTTTCTTTCACCTGGTGTAACACTGCTAGAACACATTATAAAATCAGTACCAGTTACCTACAGAAAGGCAGCAGGACAGATATGGATCACGTGTAGATCTATTTAAAATAAACTGTCTGCCTGAAGCACTAAGGTATTCTCATAACCTTAAATCAAATATAACATTAAGGAATATAAATGGATAAAACAAATGCAATTTTAATTAGTCAAAAGCTTCCTTTTTAATGCTCCTGATCCAAAGAACAAAACCAAAGCTGATGAAGAATGTATCAGTTGTACAATCTTATAAACCCAGGGAAAAAGGCCAAGCAGGAACTAAGTAGTTTAATAGATCACGTAGAATGAACCTCAACATATTTACAGAAAACCTGCCTTGGCAAGTTCTCCAGGCAGAAAAATGCGTTTCTTTACTGAGTTCCAAGTAAACCATAATTACTAGCCAGATAACCAAAATGCAAACTTAAAGTCAACTTAGAGTCTAACCATCATCTTCCCCTGCAATGTATCTAAAGTAAATGCTGTATGCTGTTAAAACTTCCCAATAGTACGGGAAAATGATGGCCCTTTGAAAGGGTCCACATACACACATTCTTGGTCTTCCCATGGGAAGCCGCACCTTCCTGAGCAGGGCTTTGGATGGACCTAGGTGCTACTTAAACTACCAAAAGGACAACCTCGGACAACCTCAGAAACTGAAGCTCTTTTGAGTCTAGCATCTGTTAAGTGACGGGCATGTATTTAGTGCTTCAAAACAAATACCCTTCACACACTTTTCTCAGACACACATTTTCTCCCCTTTTATTTTGCCCTTAGAGCCACATTTGAAAACAATCTGAGGAAAAATCTCTAAAGCAAAACTGTGGCCAGTTCAGGCTGGGAAAAGGCAGCAGAAAAGTGGTAATGAGATTCCACCAGTTCTGGTTTTATTGGTCCCTTTATTTCACACGTTCCTTTCAATTTCTTCTCCTTTATTGGTACCTTGTTGTCTGCTGTTTTGAGATGGTGTAAAACTGGAACTGGAACTGGAGCTGGAACTGGCAGGACTGGGCTGTTCAGACTTAAAAGAAAAAAAAAGAAAATAAATAACATTGTAAGAAACATTTTTGCCTACAGCTCTTACTGTTAGTTATTGCCTAAGGCATGCCTTTATTTCAGGTGTCAGCAAGGCAAACATTGTAGAAATTTCTATACACTCAGCATACATACACACTACTACCTTATGTCTAGTTCTTTACTAAAACCAATATCCTAACAAAAAGTTCCCAATGCCTTGTTTGAAAGGCTATACAACATGAAAGCCTAAACGACTTTATTACAGACCTAAGACTCCTGTGTCCTTGTCATACTGCAGTTGCAACATTTTCCAAATTAGTAATATAGTAGAATCGAAAAACAGAAAACCTGAGCAGGCCACACTAAATGCCAGAAAACCTCAGAAAGTTCTCTTTCTTCTTCCTTCGAAAGTAAGTTTTGAGATGAGGAATCAAAACAAACTTTTCTGCTATTACTGTATTTCTCCTCATCCCAACACTTTCTATATGAATTAAGACCCTACAGACTGTAATAGTGATTGAATCTGAGAGATTGCCTTGTTGCACAGAGAAATTATCTGGAATCCACAGATTACAAAAGGGAACTAGATTTTTACAACAGAGTTGTTAAAAACAGTTTACATTATTTAACAAACAGTTCTATACATTGTTTTTCCACTATTGTTTAAAATGTATAAATTTCTCTCTAAAATTCTATAAAATTACTGAGAAAGGTCTATTACTTGATCTAAAAATTCTGTATAGTTTTGCCTCATAGTGGTTATGGCTTATGAGGGTTGTACTGAGAAGTCATGCTTCCTGCCACCATGTTGCATGTCTCCATATACTTTTTTGCTGTTTCTTCGGCTCACCGGCTTGAAGTGCATGGGTGTAGGTATGTACCTGCACACTCATCTGTGTACATGAAACAAAGAACAAATTTGGCATGTGGGCACCGGGGAGAACAGAGAACATGAAACAAGAAAGAAGTGTCCATACAGAAGGAATGGTGAGAATCAGGTTAGGAAATCTACCGTTGGAAAGAAACACATACTTACACTTCAAATTTTATACATGACAAGTTATCCAGGCTGACGAAAGTTTTCTGACTCTCCTTGCCTGCACAATATCCCTTGTGATTAAGTTAGAACTAAATTGTTCTCAAGAGTAACAGCAGTAATATCCAGTCATTGTAAAGCTCAGTTTTCATGCACATGGGCTACCTAAGCCTAAGTTGCTTTTTCTCCATAAATCAATCTATTGTTGCCTTTCATAATGAGCAGGCAGATTTACAGCCTTTTACTGCCTTTTCTCACAATGAGAGATGCCTGTTTGGGCCACAGAATGCTTGAGAAAAACACCTAAATTAACATCTGCTCTCCTCAAATCAACACCAGTTCCACAGTTCTCACAGACACGCAGTCAAAATACAAATGCTGAACCTGACTGTATGGGTGTATATAGCTTGTGTACAGGCGAATCAACCCCACCAATAACACAACCCCTTTCTGAGTACCGAGAGAGATTCTTACATGGTCCACAGCATCAGATCTTTTTGGAAGATGCTGCAGCACCACTTGACACTGCTCCAAAAATCAAATAACTCTGAATAAACTTTTGGGTATTTTTTTACTGTCTGAACTTCTGCAAAACCATGTAAGATTTTTAGCTGTAAAATAATTCTGATAACATACAACAGACTGCTCTGATGAAGAACAAGAGTCAATGCAAACTTTAAAGACATCACTATTCTGGAAATTAATTTCAGTCTTCCAGCTTCAGACTACTCTTAAACATCTGGTTTATCTGTCATTTTCTGCTTTTTGCAGAAAAATTACTAGCTGAAAACTGGTTTCTGCAGGTTTCCATTAACTGTATTTTTCCTTTATTAATTTCAACATGAACTTTAACTTCTGTAAAATCTGTTCCTTTAAAAAAGTAACAAACACTCTAAGACTATCATATTCAGTTTAAAATACTTGAAGAAGTCCTAAAACTGCAAGAAAAAAACCCACAGAGGTGCTGAGATATTTATCACTATTAAAAAGTCACTACTTTCTTTTTGAACCAGTTTACTGGATATGAGAAAAAGGAAAAGGCCCGGTCTTGTTCAGATTATAAGGCATGCAAACACCAGTGAAATTCCTCTGTGTCAAATTTTTCTCCCAGCATTAACAAATTAAGACAGGATCACAATGGATATGAATATATATAAAGCTGTTACCTTCCTGGTAAAAATTTTGCTCTGCTTTAGAAGGATCACTTTGAGAAACCAAACCATAAAGAATCCAAGTGAAACACAAATGTTCACCTACACTCTTTTAGAAAGAGTTCTTAATGCCTCTTGAAACAATTAGCATTATTTCCTTGAACAGCCCTATCTGAAAATTTATCCCAAGAAATACACATTAGCAGAAATGTTAAAATTGGTTAAGTATTGGAAATTAAATCTAGCTTTTTTGACTTCAAGAAATGTGGGGTGACAGTGCACCCAAAGGAAACAGCTGCTTTTAACATAATAATGGATGTTATTAACAGAAAAGACTTGCCTTTTTGGAAGGAACTATGCCTTTCATATATGAATATGGATTAGTGCCGACAGCACCGATACTTCTAGTTACCAGAAGCTATCTTTTGTCACTTAAGCAATGCTTTTTGACAGTTTTACAGGCTGTTATCCCAAGGACTTAGGTATTTATGGCTTTATTCACTTGGGCTTTCTGCTCTTATCCACTGGTTACTAATCACCAAACAGATATTTTTTTTTATGGGTCTGAAATTAGCTAAAGCATGTCCTTCAACAATAAAAAGCTTAAGACAGTACCAGCAAAGAGCTTCTCTCGTATGTCCTTTTCCCATTTTAATGGCTTTCTCTTCCTGCAGACGAACTAATGAGAATTTGGGCCCAAACTGTTCATTAGTGCAATGACCTGATATGATTTATTGCATTCTTAGACAGTCTATTTCGTTTTAGTGCTCTCACACCAATGCACAGGAGACACTGGCTCCTTTATTAGGACTGGTTGAGGGACTTTTCTTTGGCTCAAGCTTTCCCTGAAAAAGGTACCTTTTTCACCAGCTCTAAATCACTTGGCTTCTGTCACTTTCAAATTCTTGTGTTTTTACAAGTAGTACAACAACTTACTCTTGAGCTGCAAAGAGTTTTCAGGCAAACTCACATGTTTATGACACAGGATATAATAGAGCTGTTTCTGTAATATTTCATGGTTGTCCACATTCATGTAACTTCTAAAAATAAGCCCCATCATTTCAACCTCCTTAATTACACTAAAAAATAGAAAGCATCTGTATATGGGTGATAATGACTTTTCTTGCCTTCCCCTGAACTGTTTTTTTAAAGGAGGCTTAGATATTGTTTCCTGAAATGAAATTTAAGTGGTGTAGTAATATCCAATTTCATATCCGCCTTTCTACACATTACCCCTTTTTACACACAGTAGTCTAAAGATTCACATTTCCCTGTGCCATACATACCGAAAAGTCTATACACTTAAAACTGCTTATAGTTGAGTATTACTTCCACTTCCATTTTGTCCAAAGTTAGCTTCTCCGGGAGGAGCAACATGGTGTCATAGGACAAACCTTGTCCTGTACTGAATACTTCTACTGTCTCTTAAGCGCCCCATCACAGACCACCGCCTCAGCTTTCAGTAGAGTAATCCAACACATCTGTAGCTCAAAGGGATGAACAAATTCACTTCAGCCACCAAGTTTCCACATCTGCCAATGCCAAGGGAAGATGCCATTTGTGTGTCTGTGATACCATAAGCCTGAACTGAGCTGCCAGCACCCTGCCCAAATTCTGTCTCACCACCTCTCCTGTTCAGCTGTGACGTTAGCCACTAGCCTCCAAGGCAGGGCAAAACTTGCTTTTTAACCATGAAAGTTAGCTTGCAGATTGCAAGCTCACAGGGAAGGTGGAAGAACAGGAGTACGGAGTGGTGACCTGGATTCAGCCAGGACAGAGTTGATTTTCTTCACAGAAGCTAGGGTGAGGCTGTGTTTTGGATTTGGGATGAGAAACTGTTGATAACACGCTGATGTTTTCAGTTGTTGCTGAGCAGTCATGGACAGTCCAGCTCCTTGTGCTGGGCTGCCAGCGAGCAGGCTGGGGGTGCCCGGGGAGCTGGGAGGGGGCACAGCCAGGACAGCTGACCCAGGCTGCCCAAAGGGATGTTCCATACCATACGGTGTCATGCTCGGTATATAAAGTTGGGACAAAGAAGGAGGGCGTGGAGGGATGTTCAGAGTGATGGCGTCTGTCTTCCCAAGAAACTTATTACACATGCTGGAGCGCTGCTTCCCTGGAGATGGCTGAACACCTGCCTGCCCATGGGGAGCGGTGAATGAATTCCTTGTTTTGCTTTGCTTGCGTGTGCAGCTTTTGCTTTACCCATTAAACTGCCTTTATCTCAAACCATGACTTTCCTCACTTTTCTGATTCCTTCACCCATCCCACCATGGGGGAGTGAGTGAGCGGCTGTGTGGGGCTTAGTCGCTGCCTGGGGCTACACCATGACAAGTGGAAGTGGAATTAATTATGTTCTTATAGAAATTGAGATATTTATTCATAACGATGACATTTAAGAAACTAAATTTAATATTTAGGAGATGTAAAATTTGAACAGAAAATGCCAGATTATTGGTTTTTGAGAGGAAGCAGAGACAGACATATGGCAGAGAACATGACCCAAGGTATTGATACAATTAGCTGCTTAAATTATTTATAGTAACTTCTTCAAACAAAAATTCTGCATCACTGGTGGAGATTAGATTATTTGTTAATTAAGTTGACTCTGTACCTGCTACCTGAGCAAGTCCATGGGCCCAGATGGGATGCACCCATGAGCTGCAGGAGCTGGCAGATGTCATTGTGAAGCCATTCTCAATAATCTTTGATCCATCATGGTGACTGGGAGAAGTGCCCAAACATTGGAAGAAAGCAAATGCCTTCAAGAATTTGCTGTCTACACAAAACAGGAGGAGTAGCTGATATGCCAGAGGGTCATTCTGCCACCCAAAGGGACCTTGACAGGCTGGCAAAATGGGCCAACAGAAACCTCATGAAACTCAACAAGTGTAAACACTTGTATCTGGGGAAGAACAGTCCCATGCACCAACATATTCTGGGGATCACCCAGCTGGAAAGCAGCTTGGGAGAAAAGGACCTGGGATTCCTCAGGGATTTTATTAATGTATATAAACATCTGAAGGGAGGGTGCAAAGAGGACAGAGCCAGACTCTTTTCAGTGGTGCCCAGTGACAGGACAAGAGGCAATGGGCACAAATGGAAACATGGAAGGTTCCCTCTGAACATCAGGAGACACTTTTGTACTGTGAGGGTGACCAAGCATGGGTACAGGTTGCCGAAGGAGACTGTGAAGTCTCCCTCCTTAGAGATATTTTATAAAGTCTAGACATGTTCCTAGGCAAACAGCTCTAAATGGCCCTGGTTGAGCAGGAGAGTTGGGACCAGATGACCTCCAGAGGTCCCTTCTAACCTCAACCAGTCTGTGATTCTGTGAATCTGAAACACATCCTTCCTTTAACAATTAGTATCCAGAAGAGAGCTTAAGCCAAACATTGCAACCGTTTTCTCTGAACAATTACACTGGATGAAGCAGGATTTGCATTTCTTTAGGGACCATCCTACTGAAACATGTGTCTACATTTGAAAGAAAATCCTTTTCCTTCTATATTTATGCACATATTTTGTCTTAGCTTTATAAATAAAAAGATAAATTTGAGACACTGCTAACAAAAACTCCGAAATACTCAAGCTAGCATAAGACTTGGAGAAGACTCATGCACAGGAGACTGAGCTAGCACATGTGGATAAAAAAATTCGTTTGCAGTACACTGCACAATACAGTTGAAAGATGAAGCACTAGTGAAGGCTGTTGCCTGTAGGAATATTTTTGATGAAGAAATCATGCTGGTAAGAGTGGAAGACACACAATAAAGCAGGCAAGTAAGTACAGCAGAGAAGATTATGGTTTCTTTTGTAGAGCAGCTGAATGCTACAATTTCCATGGATTTCATGCCTACTAAATAATGAGTAAACTAAAGGTAAAATAAACTAAAAATGCATATGGTCGTGTGAGTATGAACATGGTTCTTAACAAACTGAAAGAAGCACAGTGCAAACTGATGGAAGTTCTCATCAGATGGCCCCAAGCAAAAGGCATGAAAATTCTGTTCTAAACATGTAGGTAATTCTGGCAAAGACAGGGTTATATAAAGTCTTAGGTTTTTCAAAGTTGGCACTAAAAAGTGTATTATCTGTACCATGTTTCCTCAGAAATGTGTGAAAAGACATCCAGATTTGTGAAGAATTAATGAAGTATAAGCAGCACAACATGGGGAAGTTAACAGCTCTAAATTTTATTCAAAGTCTGAATTACGTGAAAAAAAACAAACACACAGAAAAATGGGGCCTACTGACTGCAAATTAAGATATCCTAAATAAATCACCTGTTTCAAGAATACTGCTTATCTTGTAAGCTCAGTGGCATGAAAGCCCCGTGATGAGAGAATGGTGACTGTCCCTCTGTACTCCACCAAGTGTGGAAAGGCCATATTAAGCTGACAAGAAATATTCAGATATTGGTTATGTGGGAGTTTGACTTGGCAATTTTTAAACTTTCCCTTTGAGAACCTTTCTATACACAAAGCTCTCATAAGCCGACAAAGGAGAAAACCTTGCTGTTGAAGTCTAACCCTCAATTTTAGTAATAGGTACAAACTAGAAAATTCAGCCTAGACACTAAAGCCACTGTGAGAGTTTCATTCAACTAATCTACACTTTCTCCTCCGATGGGACTAATAGCAATGGTAGCAGAGAGGTGGTAGCTGTTCTGGCCAGCCCTGACAGCTGCTGTATTGGAAGCCAACACTTCCCGATTCTCTCCTCTTGCCCTGTTTTCTCTCCTGCGGCCTATTTTACATTATCAGCACTGAGAAGGCCAGATGTTCATGCAGCCCCAGTTCACTGTTTAGAAACTGAAGAGACAGTTTGCTGTCACTTTTGGTGAAGGTAAGAAGGCTGTTCACCTAAATTCTCCCACATATGAGGTCCTGATGTTAGAAATTCATGCACTTGTATTAACAAAGAAGCAGCTGGAAAACGATCTCACTACACGTAAAACTTCTTTTATGGATGTTTTTCTACACTATGGTAGATTTCCACACCATTAGAGATCTCGTCTTCTCAGCAGGTACTCACAGACTGCAAATTCACCACAGTTCCTCTCTTCTTATGTTGCTCAAACTCTGTAAGAGTGCTCCCAGCATGACCCTACATTAAACCTTCACCATGCATAAATCTTGTCGAGGTCATACACATCAAGTAAATACAGACCTAAATATATGAAAAACGACAGCTTTTCTTCTGAAGTGCTGCAGCAGGGTCCTTATGCACTGTCTTTGCTATTGCAGACCACTGGCTCCTGAACTCACATCACAGAGAATAAAAAAAAATTGCCCAAAATTTCACCATAGCCTACAGCAAGATCTAGTACAGCTCTTCCAGGCCATCTTTGTCGGCCTTGTCAGTTTTACTGCAAGCCTCATTATATTTATTTTTTTCCTCAACTTAACTCCTGGGATTTAAATGATTATGTGAAAATCTCAGTTTTCATTTCTGTACATTACAGTTTCATTGAAAAACTGTAGCAAGAAAAATACAAAAAGCTATGTTGTACCCTAAGAAATTCTCCAGTCCCTAAACAAAACAAAGCCCCTCAAGCTATTTTTTAAGGCTTCATAATTTTTACCCAATCCTGTGATACTGTAGACAGAACAATGATTTTCAGATGTCATGGTTAGCAACAGTATGCTCTACACACATTTTTCTCTATAAATATTTGAGGCATTTGTCAGTACAGTTCCTAAGCACTTGCTCTATGCTAATATTATCCTGTATTTGTCTAGTAGTTTCCACAAAAGCTCATACATATTATATACACACAGAACAATACAATGCTGATTCTCAGAAAAAAACCCAGAACAAATTGCTGTTGTCTTACTGAATTCTACCATTTACAGCAGACACATCTGCATGCTGTAACTCTGCCTACACATGTACTTTGACTGATTACTACAAAAAATAAAACTCATTTAAAGCTCCTTGTCCCTGCTTTGAAGACTTAAAATATATTTTTGATAGTGTGATCTCAGCTTTAGAGTAGTAGAGTTTTGCAACTGTTTCTTAAGGCGTAATATGTTAATAACACAACATAAAGACAAGGAAAACCTCCCTTAAAAATGACAATATCTAATACTTGTTTATATTTAAAGTACATTTCACTCAAAAAACATTATACAGTAGTGTAATTTATTTGTAATATAATTGATACAGGTAACTTAAGTTATTAAAAGTATTGGCTAATTATTATTATTTAAAGTATTGGCTAAATTAAGATCTCATGTACTACAACCCTGCCTAATCTTGAGTTTTACAGTGTTCAAAGGATCAGAAAGGCTGCATACAGCACAAATAAATCAAGTTGAACCATCACATCTACAAGTTGTTTTCTTTGGCTAAAATTGTAACATTTAACTCACAAAATTTTATCTTCTCCTAATGGTCCTCTGCCAAAGCAAATTTAGGTCACAGAGAACACCAAGAGTGGCTTTTTCCTTTCACCTTGAACCTGCCTTTCTCTGCCTTGATTCTGAGAAATTTCTCAACTGAACTGTTGTTGTCCAGAATATTCAGACCATGGTTCTTTACTTGATATTCCTACCCACTTGTGATAATGTACTCTCCTTGTGGAAGATGCAATGCAATAAGCACTGTCTTGAAACCATGTCCTTTTCATCCACAGAATAAACTTACAGTGTACTCATTAAACTGCATTAAAGCAGCATGGGCAATGGAAAAGATTACTCATACAATGAAAGAAATTAAACTTATCACAGCCTAAATCTACTCTTTTCTTGTCATGGTTTAAACCACAATATTTTTTGCTGTTGATAATTTGAATCCTTAAGAACACACAGGTTGGACTCATATGCAATCTCTTCCCACTATTTAGGTAATACCTAGAATGACCTCACACAAAGCAGCGAAGTTATTTGATTTACTTCTGTCCTAATCACAACTGCTCACCAACAATGACATTAAAGGCCATAAACTTTGCAATGGTTTTCTGACTGGGGTAATCAATGTCGAGGCCATCAATCCAGTTACTGCTGCCCCGGTACCCATTATCCCCAGATACAGGAATAATCTTTCTGTGGGCTGGCTGGGCACCAGTAGAGCTGCCTGTTAACCTCAGCTACAGAACACAGCCCTCCTGGTGACGAGGTACATATTATCAGTCACCTTTAAACGTTCTCCTCTTACGTTACTCTGAGGTGATGATACGAGTTTTGTGGATATTTAAACAGATTCAGCGAAGTGCAAATAGCTCCATTTATCCTTATCTAAGTCCGCTGCCTGAAACATTAATCCCTACAACACAGAACACCGTTTCCTTCACTTTTGCCAGGTGGCTTGCAGCACCGTAAGTACACAGTAAGCAATTCCTTCACAGAGGTTAAGACATCCACAACAATAATACGTAACATGTCTTAAGATAATTTGAAAAACCCTACACATATGTCCCACAGTTGGCAGCCCCGTCCTGGTGTGCTACACATGTGTGCATGGACCATCGTTTCAATGGGATGAAGTCACCATAAATTAGCGAATTTCTTTGGTCCCTTCATAGCCACACAGTCTTTATAACAAAGAAGTCTGATCACCAAGGCTTATGCACCTCCTTGTTTTCAGCCTCAAACAGAAAGGAACGGTGTGAAATATTGCTGCTCGGAGGGGAGCATAAGAAACTCCCCTAAAGTACTCCAGGCCAGAGGAGGCCCAAGCTACATTTCAGTCCAGCAGATAAGGATTTCCATTTTCAAGGGAAGATGCAAGCCGGCTTAGAGGCTTTTTTATTAGAGAATATTAAGTTTGATATGAATTATTACCAACACATCTGAACATTTTATTCGAAGTTGTTTGTAGGAAATGGTATGACACAAATTCATTTTGCAACATCTTTTTCTAACAAAAACATAGCTGTGCTAACATATTGACTAAGCCGAGTAAGACAGTCCTACTGAATGATGACACAGTGAGTTAAACCAAATTCACACCAACGCTTCTTGACATTTAAGTGAATGACAGTTTTTCTATTGCTGGTGTGGCGATGTAGGGCCACCTTGGGTGAACACCCAAATTGTTGTTAGAATTAGTTGCAGCCATGAGGCTTTCCCTAAACAGTAGCTGCTGCCTGGCACAGCTTGATTTTGCAGTGAAGGAGTGGACACTGTTGCCGTGAGGGAACAGGAAACCACTGAGAGGGCACGAAAGAGCACCTCTGGACTACATGTGCTTTCCCTTCTTCCCTGTACCAGGGCTACATGCACATGTCACTACTGGAAGAACAGTGACACACAGGCACTATCACTCTCGAGTTTGGGACAGGCACATGATGTTCATCAGGAGCATCCTTTGTCCACTCCAAAAGGGCCACCAGCATTCCCCGGCGGTCTGACACCGAGTGCCAACACCAGCACAAGCCCAGGGCTCCACAGCTCAGGGAGCTGCACGGCAGTCCCCCATCAGCAGGCAATGAATTGCCATTAATTCTACACAGGCATGAGTTCAGGCAGCCTTTATTCAGCCCTGATAAAAATTAAACTTCAGGGGATTACACAGTCTTTAAAATGTAAAAATTAGATTGTGCATTTACAGTGTGTCTTGGAGAATTCACATCAGTCATCACTAGATTACAGGCTGCTGAATGGGAAGCACTATTAAAATTATCTAATGAATTTCATGGGGAGTTTGGCAGCAAACCTTCAACAGTACATGAGTAAAACATGCCATTTTTGCCAAAGAAAACAACTGTAAACTTGATAGTTCCACATAAAAAATAAAAGAGCATAAGCGCCTTGGATAAATCTAACTATTGTAGACATAGTCAAATTATTTCAGCTGATAACTAACAGGTGTTGGATTTTATTTTAATTATATGGAGCCATTTCTCTGGATCACAGCATAACGTATATAAGTAGATAAAGCAACTTCAAAGCGATGAAATCCATATCAAGAATGAATCACCTGATCATGATTAAAATAAAATATCCTATCTTTAGCATTTTGACTGTCGGCCTCATGAAACTGTCATGACTTTACTGGACCAGGCACAAAGCCTTTTTTTGCCACAAAAGAAAGAATATAATGAAAATATTGGCACTGCACACACACTCAGTTAAAATTCTTACTTTCTCCAGGCTAGCAGGTGAATAGCATTTTCCAGAGTTGCAATATAGAAAATAAGGACCCAGTGCAAAAATACATTTATGCAATTGATTGAGTTAACCCACGCGAGTAGTTCACACTGAAATGGATATAGCCAACACTTGCCAATAAAGTAGAATACCAAAGCCTGAACTAGTAGCCTAATCACACATGATCGTTATTTCTGAGGTCAAAATATGACATTGCCTAAAATTGACAAAACAACTCAATACCCATAACTTTGCCTCAAGAAAGCTAAATTTCCTGACTCTCACAAGGTTACATTTGCAACCTGGACATCTAACCGTACCTACATAGTCTCTCTCCACCGTTTTATTTCTAAATACTTCACATTTTTGTAAGCCAGCGATCTCCTAACACACCGTGGTAATAAAAGTATCTCAGTTTAACATCTGAGATGCTGCCACAGAGAAATCACTACCTGTCAATCTTGCCACTTCCTCATCCAGCAACGGTTCATCTCACCACAGAGCGAGCGGCTTAATACAAACCTAAGCTTCTGTGGGCGAAGTCAAAGCACTTTTCCCGTCACAGTAACAGCTAATAAAAATAGGCTTAGTTTAGCAGCTGAACGGTGCTGTATTACAGTAGCTGCTGATGGCCATAGAGCGTACTTGCGCCTACTACCATTTCTCTAAGGAGGTCTGATTATCTTAGGCCACTGTTTCTCTCTGAACACGTACCTGGAAGGAAACACCCTGGACTGCACAGTATTTACACGAGACTCTGACACCCACCTCTTTGTGACTACTGAATTACCTCCTCAACAGGGGACCGCTATGGGCAAACAACCCCACAAGAGTGGCTGGTGAGGTTGTAAGAACAGCATTCACACCTGGGCTAAAAGTAACCAAATGTGGAAACAACACACTAAAATAACAAGCAAAAAGTAAAGATTCTAAGAATATTGCAAACCCATGGTCCTCAGCCAAGGATTGGCATCAACTCTCTTTTGTGTCATTAAAGATCTTAACAGAGTCACAGTTCCACAAAACAATTAAAACCTAGCTTCCCTTCTTTTCCTCAGTAACTACATGAAAATTCCACATGGAGCTCTATTTCACCACTGCTATTTCTAACTTTAAATATTATCTGAAAGAGACCTTACTTTGGCTCCCAGCCCTGGCAGAAAGCATGATTTTTCAGCTAACAAGGGCCTGAAGGTTTTACAAGACCATAGGGGTTTTCAAAACATTCTTCCACTTTTGTTAACAGTCAAATTAATAAATCATGTGCCAGATCCAAAGTGGCATTTTATGGAATACTTTAAGAAGGTACTCATGTTGTAACTTTAAGACTGCTTTAAGATATGCAAGCAGTTATTTAAGTACAAACCCATAGCCTATGTGATCATCACTACATTTTCATTGCTCTGTAGTGGACTTCCTAAGGAGGAGCTGGCATTTATTTCCAATGGCAAAAGACTCACTGGAATCCTCTGCTTTTAATAACTGAAACTCCTCACCCCTGAGCTAGCACAATTTGCTAGCCTGCATTTCTGCTCAGTTTGTATTTCCATAGGGTTCGACATGCCCAAAGGCTGCTGCTCTTACTAATGGCAATGCTAAAATTTCAGGGACGTACACAGGCAGGACGGGAAAAAACACTACACATCATGTGCAGAATAATCACAACAGGAGCAGAAATTCATCCAACAGAGCCACATGCATTCTCTAAAAAAATCTGCCAACAATCCGCATCCATGCACAGCAGATTTGAAGAGCTTTCATTCAGACAACTGCAACTGGAGATTAACTGAGAACATTTGTTAACACCTAAACATGTATGTGTGATCTGCCTGATCTCCTTTGTGCCTTTTTACTGTAGCAGCTTCACTTAGAGCTATGGATCATTTTTTCCTCCCCACCCAGCCCTGCAAAACTGCTAATAATCAAACAAGAAAGATCAGAGCATCCCTTCTGCGATGGCTCCACAGCTCAGAAGGGACAGCTCTGGCCAGGGAAAATGCCTCACTCAGATCTGAAACTCTGTATTTCCCCATCTCACACAACAGTTTGCAGCTCACAGAAATGTTACAAGAACATCATCATCATATTTCATGATCACACAGGCAACAAAATCAAGGTCAAGCCCTTATTTTTCCCCCATTAATCATGTTGCTGCACTGTCCCACATAGGAAACAAACAGATGGAATTTTCTTGAAATAACACACCTTGCCTTTGAATTTAAAGGCAAAATCTTTGTAGTTTCCAGGTGAACTGTGCTAATATTCCTATGCCTCAATAAAACCATAAATCTGACATGCCTTCACTCCATGCCCTACTTTACATGCTTCATACAAAAGCAAGTAAAGCAGTTGCTCAGCCTTTATGCGTAATTTCTAACCGAATATAGTACATGCTGCTCCCAAACAGCTTTGCTAGCTCGTATCATAGAACCACAGAATCTTTGGGTTTGAAGGGACCTTCAAATGCCATCTAGTCCAACCCCCCCCTGCAATGAGCAGGGACATCTTCAACCAGGTTGCTCAGAGCCCCGTCCAACCTGACCTGGAATGTTTCCAGGGATGGGGCATCTACCACCTCTCTGGGCAACCTGTGTCAGTGATTCACCACCCCCACTGTGAAAAATTTCTTCTTCTTACCTACTGTTCATCTACTCTCTTGCAGTTTAAAATTGACTGCAGGACATCAGAAGACATCAGAAGTCTGGCTTTCTGAAACACGCCCGAGGCAATGGTATGTTAACCCATTCTTAAACCTGAATTTTAAGGGACAGCTCAGAGAGTGGATTAGCCATTGCTGCCATGCTCTACCACATGAAAAAGAATCCACCTCTCTCAGGGGGTATGTCTCCACTCCTCTATGTCCTCAACTTCATGAGGGCAAAGGACAATATTCAAGTCTGATTGCCCACAACTAGGTAAAGCATGATGCCAATATTGAGAAGGATGGAGCACACCCTGCTTTTCCATCTGAAATTAACACCCATTAACTGAAAGTGCACACCAACCCAACCTGATTCACTGAACAGGGGCTGAAGAAACCAGTGGAGCAGCAGCATTACCTTCCTGTAGCACCTACCCAGTGAAACAGGACCTCTGTTTAATGACGCTTGTCAGCTTCCTCTACCATGAGGACTTCCCAGAATATCATCTTTAATTTAAAAACCCAAACCCAGCCTTTGCAATTAAGAACCAATCACAGACTACTCCTAGCTCTTGAAAACAATCTTTAGTGTGACCAGCAATGGGAAGAACCTGACTTTTGCAGGAAGTTCTAGCTTCTGGTGAATATGTTTGATAAAGGCAGTACGAGTTCATCTTAACTTCTGCTATGCAGCTTGTTAAGATTTTCAGAGAAAATTCCAGCACTATTTGCTGATGTCCTACTTCTTAACTTGCTTCTCGCATATTATAAAAAAATCAGTTAATGGGCAAAATTCAGAAGCAATGAACATTTACCAAGGGAAGACACCTCCAGCACCACTGAAATAGAGATCTCTACCCTCCCCCCCCTTTTTTTTTTTTTTGAAGAAATGCACAAAAAACCTACTCATTTTTGTGCACCTACTGACAAACTGAACTTTCTGTAAATTATAAAAGTATGACTAGAATAATTCTTGATGAATACAACCTTAGCCACAGAGCAGTTACAGACAGCTCTGTTATGTTACACCTTTTATTACACTATTATCGTATCTGATATGCATAGTTATGCATATAAGCTAATACCAAGAAAGTGAACAGTCATCATTTTGAGACATGTGAGTTTGAGAATGATAATGTCTCTTACTCCCTGGAGTGAAGACAATATTGTCCTCACAAAATTCTTAGCAAAGTTATTCATAATTTTATTACAACCATTCACAGAGTATTAGGTTGGCACTATGTCATAAATGTAACTTAAACAAGAAGAAATACACTTGACTCAAAGTTAATATTTTTGTGGTATCCTAACAATTTTCTTTTAGGTATTGATTTGTAATCTGATTTGTTATATCTAACCCAAATTTGCTGAGTTGGGTTTCGTGATTTTGCTTTTTTAAAGCCACTTTAGGAATAAATCCTGGATACTTTACCACTGAATATACTCCTAAACAATGGTACAATCTTTGTTCATCAATGCTACGATACCCCCCATTGCAACTATAGCAGTAAGAAATAACATTTGACTGAATTTTATAGCATATTATTATGCTAGAATATGCCACTGAAGAAGTGTCTTCCCAGCTTCAGGCAACTATGTTGGTAAATATCATGAATCATTAACAGATCTGAAATAACTATTCCCGTATAACAAAAGCATTATCATATTTTCAGTTCCATTACTCTCTATGTAACATTGCAACCCTTGATTTTTTTTTTCTTTGTATGTCTATAAACATAGGATATACCCTTCATGGACCTAGCTGTAAAATCTACTCCCTTTTCCTGAAATGCTTAGAAACACACCAACACATACAGAAAGCTCAAACTACTTTTTCCAACATAGAGAATTACGTCTCTTACACTGCTCGGTCACCTTTTGTTAGGCTCCCTGGTTAAAACTAATGAAGCGTAGAAGGAACAACTCTTTGTGAAATGCTGTAGACACTCATTAACCAGGCTACCCAGCTCTTTCTCCCACAGCACTAACAATGGTGTGAATCCAGTCATCTTAAGGAATTATTCTGTGTTTTCTAGATTTTTTTTTCTAAAAATCAGTACATTATTGACTTTCTAAATAGTATCTAGTCACTTACATGGTGCCATACTCAGCCTGATTTATTAATGAGCACAGTCCCAAAGTGGCAGACATCCTTTTCATCAACACAGATGTGGACCACACTGGCCCTCCCACTGAAGACCTATCTGTTCCATGATCCAGGACATCAACATTAAAAGACACCAGAGCCCTGACCAGCAGGATCTGCTTCTCTTTGAGTGGACTCAGGTAGTTTACCCTCTCAGTAACACTGGCTCACAGAACTAGAAAACCTGAATCTTCTTTCTTGCTTAGTGCAGAATTAAGGCACCCATTAGGTCCTGCAGGTCAACCTGCATGACCAGCAGTGCAACTGGATTTCTGTCATCCCATGAAAAACACAGGGGTGTACCCATTATACCATTGGTAATGGCCAAGAAGCTGCAAGGCAACTGAGAGGTAAGCACATGTCAACAACTAAAAAGGATCAGTTTTAAGCATCTATCGTATCCTTCACATATCAGTTATCTGCAAGTTGCTATGCAGCACACACCTCTGTAGTGCCTGCATCTGTAAAATTCCAGTTACATTGCAGTTGCTCCTCTCAGTTTTTTTGTCTTTTGAATTAAAATGGAGAATTGCTGCTGCCCGTAAAAGTGTATGTGCCATTATATGGCACCTATTTGAATGAACAGGAAATCTGAAAGCACAATCAATGCTAATTAGCCAGCTTCACTGACAGTAAGTAGAAAGTCTTAAGGGTACTGACATAAATTAAAATAGAAGAATAACTTCTTTTGAAGACATTAAAAATTAATTCACACTAAGGCTGACAAGTGTGAATATTTTCAGGTTTAAAGACAAATTAATACGTTCTAAGGCAGAACAACAATGCCACCCCAAACACAGTATCATCAGTGTCATGCTGTAAAGTAGAGCCTGTCCTATTCTATACTTTCTAAATTTTACAGCCTTTGCATGCCCTAAGGGACCAGTCATTAAAAGGTCACTTCAGAAATAAATTACTTTCTCCCGCCTGCCAGGTTTCTATGAAGTAAAAACCTAATGTTAACACCTCCCCACAGCAAGGTATTTATTGTCTGTTCCAGAGAGGGCAAGCAGGGCTATGAAGCTGATAGCAATAACACAGGCACACAATGAAAAGCAGAAAAATGAGAGAATTGAATACGTACAGCTGGGAAGACTTCCTCTCTACCATGCACACTACCTCTAGCCATAAGCACAAATAAAGGCACCAAACAAGCCTTCTCTTACCACCCTTTGCCTTCTCTACTCATTTCTCTATAAAAGATGTTTCTGGAAACTTAAGTCTGCTAGGACAAGAATCAAAATCCTAATCAACAAAAAATTATGCTTGAAACAGATGAACAGGTATGATACACAAATATTTTCAGGAAAGCAAGAGTTCCATAAAACCAGTCTTTCTTCTTGGGTAAGCCTGTTACTTTGGATAGATACTCCTCACCAAAGCAAGGATTCTAGCAACTCCTCCTCCTCTACAAAACTGGCACAGAACTGCCCTTTTCATTAGAAAAATAACAAATAACACTCTGACTTACAGCAACCCTTTCCTGAATTTACTGAAATCTCTAACACCTGAACACAAAGACTTAGGGTGTCAAATACAAGCATTTAAATCAATCTCCTTTTCTCTCACAAGAAGCATGAAATTCAAAAGAACAAGATCAAAAGAGCAGTATTATTTATAGCCATCTCCCATCTGCTCATTCATCACAATGTTGACAGATTTATAAATTGACTAGACTTGAGTAGGCAATACAATTCAGCTAGAATATGTATAAGTTTGAACAGCAGGCAGTCATCCTTCAGTTTGAACAATCTGCCAGTAGACAGAAGAAAGGAATGGGAAAACACAAATATGGTGCACAATCTCACAGACTGGGAATACTCAACACGCAGGAAGCAAAACCAAACACCACTTACTTCAGATTTGGACATGTTTTCCTCCACGTCAGAATCATTGGGATCTACAATATCATCAAATGGTGGCAGAGTAGGCGTTTTCTTTTCCAGTGCATCATTTTCAATTTTGACTCTCCCCACCTTGAGTTGAGATCTATCCTTTGTCTGTTTTTTGTCAGCTGAACAAGTAAGAATCAGTGGTGGGGTGCTAGAAAAACTTTTAAATAACAAATCTGAGCCACTTTTTTTTCTTTTTTTTGCAGTGGGTTCATCAGAGTCCAGAACAGAGGGCCTTTTTGTGGGGGCCTTCTTTTCTTGCTGCTGCCCAGCTGTTATGGTAAGGATGGGGGTGTTTTCAGATTTTGGCTCCTTGGACACGGGCTTGGGTTCCTTGAAGGCCATCTTAGGAACTATTTTTTCACCTTTTAGTGGTTTGTTTTCTTTGGGTTTCTTAGAGGATTCTTTGGAAGATTTATTGTGTTCCCTGGAAGGTTCTTTAAAGGCACTTTTATGTTCTTTTGAGTCTTTAGAAGTTTTTTCCTTGTGCTCCTTTGTTAACTTGTGGGTCTTTGAAAAACTGTTACTACTACTGCTGCTGCTATTTGTGTTCAGAATCCTAGCTGGGTCCTGCAAAAACGAGATGCAAAATTTTACTTGCAGAGAAAGAGAGCGCGAGAGAGAAAGAGAGCGCGAGAGAGAAAGAGAGCGCGAGAAGGAGAAAAAGAAAAAAAGAAAAAAGAACTCTAAAAGCCCCAAAAGACAGACACACTATGGATACAGCATTCATAGTAAAAAATTGGGACTGCAGGTTGAAAATCAGAAACTGCAAATACCTGTATAAGAACAGATATAAACCCCCTCATTTTGGTCATCTGTTACGAAGTGGTGGAACATAAGCAGTTACCACTGCTTGTCAATAGATGCGAGACGAATTAGTTTTGATCTTAAGAATTAGATATGTTTTTTAAGAAACATCATAAGATTAACATAAAGACAGCGCGTTAGGAAATGTTAACCATGACCACTAGCTACCAGAAACAAAAAATGATAAGGAAAGATCAGGATATGAACCATATACTGTCAACAGAATTATTTCAGGATCAGAAGTAAACATGTGCTCCTGATGGCACTTCAGGCAAAGCTTGTCTTCTCTACTGTAATCCTTTCTCCAGCTTTTGCCAGATCCTTCTCCTCATACACAATAAAAACTCTGGGTCCAGCCTGGCTATGGAAGACTTCATTTGACACACAACATCTCAGCAGTCAATGTCTTCTTATGGAAAACCTCCTTTACTAAAAAAGCTTTCTTCTTTGTATTTATTGCTGCTGTCTCTGCTGAGCATTTCACTGCAGTTTTTAAAATTCAACTGTTAAAAATGGGAAGGTTTCTGAGAGGGTGATAACTCAGAGGTCCTCTAAGGTAGGCAAAAGCAGAAAGAGCAGAGCAGTATCATTCCTCACTCGGCTGTTTCTTTGGTGGAATCTGAAAAGTCACGAGTAGCACTGAAAGAGGTGATCTGCAGCTAGAACCAGCAATATGAGAACTGCACCGGAATGGGTCGTACCGGATCCTTTCTTCTGAGAATTAACACCCAGGAAGTTCCAAAAGATGAAGAAGGCTTCAGCACCACTCAGTTCCACTGAAACTGCTAGCAGTGGGTGTACTCAGCCTCTCAAAAATACCCAGTAGCCTAACTCTACTGTTACAAACACTGAACACGTGTAGCACTCTTCCCAGAAACAAGCTTCATTTTCTTAATGCTTCAAATCTGCCAAGTAACATTTCAATATACAGGAACCTACCGTCAACAAGTTTAGGTTACTTACTTACTTATAAGCTGACTCTAAGCATTTCTAGCTATATATTGTCTCACACTGGAGAAACTTTCAGAAAGAAACACTTCAACAAATATATTGCATACACCTGTCGGTTTCCTTTCCCTTTACCTACAACAGAGGTTTAAATGGTATAAAAGTGAAAATACTAAAACCGGGGGGGGGGGGGGGGGGGGAAAAAAAAAGGATATCAAGCATGAAACCTGATGTATTGTGAAATTTCTAAAAATCATAACTCCAGGTATAGATTTATACCAAATGGGACTTCATTAACAATACCAAGCTGAAGTAACACAAAAAAGAACCCATACTAACCTAGAAAATAAAAGTATGTAAAGTTTTATTCCTGATGTAAAACTGTAAGACTTCACCCTATGAACCTAGGAAAGCAATCCCTCTTGAAGACATGATACTACCTACATGCTACATGCCATGCCACTTATCACACCCTCCAACTCCCAAATGATCAGCTCATGACTGGCAGACAGGAATAGCTTTAGGGAAATTACATGGCACACTGTCAGTGTGCCAAAGGCTCCCATGCTCCCACCTTACTTGCTGGTAACTATACATCTTATAGCCCAAGAGTCTTTAATTAGAACAAGAAAATTACAGTATTTGCCAGAAGTCGGAATATATTTAGTTAGGGGTGTCCCAATACACAGTTCTAGAATCATAGTTAATGAAATTCTTAGGTTGAAATTCTTAGGTTGAAAATAACATCGTCATTGTTGATGAACAATACTTACAATAAAGTGTTCTTACAACGTAATTTTTATGCAAAGAAAGCATTTTTGGAAATGGGAAACTACTGAAAAGGGTGCTAGTCAGTATAAATATTACAAATGCACTTCCGGATTTGACTTTCAATAATTTGGTTGGTTATTCATCCCAGTCCTTTGCAGGCTGCAGAACAGAGTAGTGTCCAAAATTCTCTCATCTGTGTAAGACTGGATATGCTTTCATCTGTATAAAATCCATGTACAAATCCCTAGCTCTCTTCTATCTTCTAGCAATCCACACTTCCCATTCTTACAGTGCTAAGAATCTGCTTTTCTTTTTTTGACCCTTGTACTGGTGTTGGCTGGGACAGAGTTAATTTTCTTCAAAGTAGCTCGTATGGGACCATGTTCTGGATTTGCAATCAAAACTGTGTTGATAGCACACTGATTGCTGAGCAGCATTCACACAGCATCAAGGCCTTCTCTGTTTCTCACCCCATCCCACCAGTGAGCAGGCTGGAGGTGCACAAGAAGTTGGGAGGGGACCCAGATGGGACAGCTGATCCCAACTGGCCAAAGGGATATTCCATACCACACAACATCAGGCTCAGCATATAAAGCCAGGGGAAGGAGGAGGAAGGAGAGGACATGCAGAGTAATGGCATTTGTCTTCCCCAGTAACCATTATGCATGACGGAGCCCTGCTTCCCCGGAGATGGCTGAACACCTGCCTGTCCATGGGAAGTGTGAATGAATTCCTTGTTTTCCTTTGCTTGTGTGCACGGCTTTTGCTTTACCTCTTAAACTGTCTTTATCTCAACCCCCGGGTTTCCTCACTTTTAATCTTCCGATTCTCTCCCTCGTCCCACCATGGGGGAGTGAGCGAGGGGCTGCGTGGGGCTCAGCTGCCCACTGGGGTTAAAGCACAACAACCCTCTAGTACATACATACATGTGGTGTGTCTGGCTGTCTAGCATTGTCACAGACTTATGGAACTGCACAGTTCAGCTTTTCTTCCCCCTTAACCACCCTTCTAGCCACCACATAGATGGGATAGCAGCAGTGCGCTGGAAACTGAAGGACCAAAGCAGCACACGGCCAGCCTCAACCTACACGGGGGCTGACTAGTTTTAAAAATACAGTCAGTAGAACAGCTCTGGAAGAAAAAACACCCAATAAAACATCGCAGAATTAGCCTGTTTAATGAAAATTGCATCAAGAAGAGGAGAAATTAAGACAAGAGAATACACCCACTTGTGTGCTCCCTGTTAGCAGATTAGTAACTACTTATGACTTGTCCAATCAGGATGTGTTAAGCCAGTATTTAATGCTGTAGGTCCTGAATGGTTTACAGATACATGCAAAAAGAACAGTATCTCCCTTCTCTGTAGAAATAGGTGAAAACAATTCGTTAAAAGTAATTTCTTTGAACTGTTTTTCCCTTCTCATTATCTTAACTGATTAGTGAAACACTGAATTTTCAGACAGTGCTGCACAAATTGTGTGCACACTTGTGCTTTATTGTTTAGATGTTTCTTGCGTCAGTACTGCAAATGTATTTGAGCCAGATTTGTAAATCTAACTATAGATCTATATAATATATATGCATCAACATTAATAAAGGGCGGAAGCATCCACAATGAACGATATTATGACGACATTTGAATGTCTGAGTGTAACGCACTGCCTCATTTCCCAGGCCACTGATTAAAAAACAAAAATAAAAAAGCACCAATCAATCCCCAAGATGTTTTACTTTAGTCAAAACTCCTTTCCTTCATTTTAAATTTAAAAAGCTCTGTATTTTGTTTGATGTAAGACCAGCCCCAAATTGACATATGAACTAATTATTAAATGCTTTTATCTTCACATCTTGTCCTATCATGCAAGGTCTATAAGTGTTGCTCTGGGAAGGAATAAAATATGTGCCATTAATAAATTAGATGGAGTCCTTACATTTCTTATTGGTCTCCTTACCACGTATTTTAAATTGCTCCAAAAGGAGAGACTCATTTTAGTGGTTTTTCCAACAGGTTGAGAGCTGTGAAATAGGTCCTGGGGCACAGTACTATTAAACCGAATAGGAATTTGAGATTTTTCTTGCCTTTTCAAGTTTAAAACCAGGCGACTTTCCGTCTACAACTTCTACGACTTCTACAACATGGAAGCTGATTTTCATAGAAATAGTACAAGTATATGACATACTTATGATATAGACATATATATATGCGCTCCCTGCCACACTCTCCGAGAGCTACTCTTTCATTATGACAGCCAAACCATTGCTTTTATATCTGCATTCATTCTCTAAGAAAAAACACTATCTCTTCTTATTTCCTAAGTTTCTGCAATGACCCTAACAAAAGCCAACAAACCGAATGATGAATGTGGAAGGCTGGTGGGGATGAAATGTGGCTAAATGTTCACATCATGTACAGCATAGATCTTACTGAAAATCAGAATGTAGTTTCAATCCATTTTCTTATTTACCAAAATCTAACTGTGTTTAAATGTTTCTTTTCCACCTTCAGAAGCGTTGCAAGGAATAAGAGTGAATGATGTATTTCTGCTAAGAGGTTCAAACAAAGGAGTCTTTTCTCAAGTTCATATGTAAAATGGAGATTGTGGGATTTTGACAGGTAAGATGTTTATAAACCATAGTTTACATTTGTGTATTCATCAAATACTGAAACAATCCAAGTGAATGTTAGACTTCGATACATTGCGTAACAAACATCAAAAGAAAAGTAGAGGATTAGATGCATGTTAAAATACCTGCAGATGTTTTCTTTTCTTAAGCCAAGTTAACACCACGTACATATAGCACTTCAAGATATATAACCCCTTTCTTTCATAGAGCAGTACTAACGGATATTTAAAAGTAAGTATTTTAAGAAAGCATGATAAAAATCTAAGGTTTTACCACCAGAGAAAAACTGTGCTACTGTGACTGCTGCACTCAAGTCCTGTTCAGATTTTGGCTAATCACAGCTCATGCTAAGACCTGATGTATGCTGGGAGCAGCAAGAGCACCAAGTAGGCAGGACAGGTGGACAGAAAGGGCCATTATGCAGCCATGACCACCTGCAAATTGCTGCCTTCTGCAGCCACCATCTTTGTCTAGCAGTTTCGTCAGAATCTGCTAACTTACAGAAATTATATAAACCAAAAGTCCAAGCTCAAAGGTACAAAACATCAGCTTACAAAAAAAAAAAGGCTTCTGAAGCGGATCCATCAGCAGCCAGACTGCTAAGGTTTTCATGTTTGCCGGTGCAATACAGGGGATGCCCTCACCGTGATGGAGGAGGAAGGATGAGCACTCTCACCATCAGCTAGGTAACTAATTTTTTTTTTTTTCTCCTATATGCATGGATTAAGAGTTACAGGTTATAAGTTATGAAATGGTATGACTTGCACGGTAAGTCAATTCACATGATAGACTAGTCTGGGCAAAGGGGACTGAGCCCTGTGGGTTTTTGTTTTTTGGGGTTTTTTTTGTGGCATTTATTTGTTGTATTTCTTAAAGAGCTCATGAAATAAATTTTAGATCACAGAGTACGTTGTACTGTAAATTTGACAGATCCAAACAGACCATGACAGCTGCTCAACAGGTAATGCACTTGCAGATTAAAACACGTCTGTAACTACAAAGCAAGTACAGTGTTAAAGTCTCTGTATATCTTGTAGGGTCAGATTCTGACTTCACACCACAAAATGCAATTCCCAATTTGGTTGCACGTGAGTTTGAATAAGCACTATCCTCTGGAAATAACTTCAAACCTCTCCAGTTGCTGACAGACATTAAGAACCTAATTAGCAAATGAAGCAACTGAGGGGAGGGAGGGGTGTTTCATTAAATTTTATGAAGTCATTACATTGAGCACATTGGCATGGCCATGTCAGTCTACTGTACTCTGGGTTTAGCCTACAAATTTAGGATTAGTGATCATAAAAACATGCCTTATTTTCACTTGTAATGAAAAAAAAACATTTCTTCAAATATTTTGCCTATTGAAATAATGTGTCCATCTTAAGCCCATGGACTGCAATAAGGCTCAAATAGGCCTCCTGCTCTTAAAAGGAAAAGAGAAGGAAGGTATCCAAAAGAAATTACTTGCTCAGGGAAATCCATATTTCTCTTGAATACCAATGTGTTTATTATTGAATAAAAACACTAACTGATTTGGGAAAAAAAAAAAACCCACAACATTTTGAAAGACTCCACAAATACTGTGGTATTCTCCCACTTGCTAGCTGCATGCTGGAGATGAACTTACCTGCTGCTAGTCCTTCTTACTGATTACTGTATCACACATTTACAAAGCTTTCCACACTTCAGCTTGTGCAGCCCACCAAACTATTATGACCAATGACATCAGAAGAATGAGAAGCACATGGAGTATTACAAGGCTCATTGGTTTGACCGAGAAAGCCAAAAGGGGCAGCATAAAACCATTTTTTTTAATTTTATTTTTCAGTCACACACAGCAATAGGAGCTTTTTTTTTTCTTCATAAAGTAAACCTCATTTCACTGCAGCTGATACTACAGCTCATTCCAAAAGTCATAAGCATCCCAAGAAAACTAATCAAGCTGTTTCACTGTGTTTTGTGCATGTAGTACTTACATAATACCAACAGGCACAGTAATACAACTGATTTAAAAGTAACACAACTATCTGTAGCTAGCCTGCAGCTATTTTTATATTCTGAAAAAAAGCATAATGTTTCATCCATTTCTGCCTGTCTTTTGTATTTCCAAAACTTAAGCTTTGTTTTAGAATCACAATACTGCCGCTCACTAGAATCATAGAATTCTTGGGTTTGGAAGGGACCTTCAAAGGTCATCTAGTCCAACCCTGCTGCAACGAGCAGGGACAGCTTCAACTAGAGCATGTTGCTCAGAGCCCTGGCCCACCAGACCTTGAACGTTTCCAGGCATGGGGCATCTACCACCTCCCCAGGAAACCTGTGCCAGTGTCTCACCACCCTCATTGTCAAAAATTTCTTCCTTATGTCTACTGTAAATCTATCCTCTTTCAGTTTAAAACCATTACCCTTTGTCCTACCACAACAGGCCTTGCTAAAAAGTCTGTCCCCATCTTCCTTAGAAGCCCCCTTTATGTACTCGAAGGCTGCAATAGAGTCTCCCCAGAGCCTTCTCTGCTCCAGGATGAACACCACCAACTGTCTCAGCCTGTCCTCACAGGAGAGGTGTTCCAGCCCTCTGATCATTTTTGTGGCCTCCTCTGGACCCGCTCCAACAGATCCATGTGTTTCCTGTGCTGAGGGCTCCAGAGCTGGACACAGGACTCCAGGTGGGGTCTCACCAGAGCAGAGGGGCAGAATCACCTCCCTCAACCTGCTGGCCACACTGCTTTGGATGCAGCCTTGATACAGCCCAGGATGTGGTTGGCCTTCTGGGCAGCTAGTGCACATTGACAGCTCCCGTCCAGCTTTTCATCCACCAGTACCCCCAAGTCCTTCTCAGCAGAGCTGCTCTCAATCCCTTCAGCCCCTAGCCTACATTGATACCGAGAGTTGCCCCAACCCAGGTGAAAGACCCTGCACTGGGTCTTGTTGAACTTCATAACGTTCACATGGGCTCATTCCTCAAGCTTGTCCAGGTCCCTCTGGATGGCATCCCATCCCTCAGGCACGTCAACTGCACCACTCAGCTTGGTGTCCTCTGCAAACTTGTTGAGGGTGCACTCAACCTCACTCTTTATGTCATGGATGAAGATATTAAAGAGTACTGGTCCCAATCTGGGCCCCTCAGAGACACTGCTCGTCACCCATCTCTATCTGGACACTGAGCCATTGACCACTACCCTCTGCGTACAACTGTCCAATCAATTCCTCATCCACCCAACAGTCA
>NW_010549664.1:0-2448 GCF_000687285.1 Phaethon lepturus
TGAATGGAAGCCAAAGGAGCAGTCTGCCTGTATGAAGAGGCAGCTGTGTGTTTCTGTATGAAGTTTCAAGTGTGAAGTACGCACTCCCGGCTAAAGGCAAGAGACAGACATAGTTTGGAAAGGAACCACTTAACAGTGGTCTCATGGTGATTCAGAAATGGAGAATGTGACCTGCTTGTCTGTGATTGGGAAAACACATGCTGCTTCCCATATTCTGTGACAGGAGATGAAGACAAAGGAAACCCTGTGTCAGGATGGAGAAATTCATGTACATTATTGTCCACACTTGGGAACCACCACCAAGATAGAGTTTTTTGGGTTTTTTTAACCCCAGCAAAGGGTAACTTTTCTGATCTCTTCATTGCTGAAGCCTACTCATGATTTTTCATCAACCCCTGTGTCAAGGGTGGAAGGAAAAGACTGATACTGGAGGCCAGGGTGTGCTCCATTGAGCTCTGCTGTGAGCCTCTTGAGATGCATGCAGCTTTCTAAACTTCATACAAGCCATTTTCCACTTAACCAGAGAAGACAATAACAGGCTCAGAGTTTAGGAGGGCTTATTAGGCAGCTGTCTTGTCACTCTGAATGCCTTCTAGTCCAGTGTGGGAGAGTGGCACTGAATATATTAATGGTTATTGAAAGGGAGCTCTTTTGCCAAATATGGCATCTTTCCAAGGAATTACTTTTGAAATGACTTGGTGCTATAGTGCAAACAGAAATGCACCTTTTACTTCACTCATGTTAGTTTTTCAAATAAGTTTATCAGACAATGAGTTAGAAGGACACCTAATGAGTCAAATTCCTCTAGGAATACTGATACTGTTGTTTGCTATATGGTAGTGGAAAGCAGGGTATGTTGTCACAAGTATTGCAGAAGCAATAAGGTTAACTAACTAAAGAAAGAAGACATACAAGAAAGGCATGAGGAGACTGGACCAGAGGTAGAAAATTCACTTGTTAGTTATTAATGAATGCAACTGTAAGGCTGTGGCTTACAAGAAACTTTGACTTGTGCTCTACTTCCCAAGTCAGCTCAAACCCTCCCTGTTAACTCTGGGTAGCCTTCATGTGCCTCCCCTATGGCAACCTCTGTTCCTTCTTGTAGGCATCTCCTCAGTCTTCAGTAATAGAAGAATTCCACAGTTCCACATGCCTAGGAATAAGAATAGCTTGGTGTGGCTAAACAGATCCCTGTAAGAGTACAAATGTGTCTCCATGAGGGGTTTGCTGCTGAGCAAACAGATTGGAGGAAAATCAAAATCACAGAATCACTACAAATGTACTAGTTGGCGTGTGGAACTTTTTTTTTTGGACGCCAAGTGTATTTTTGTTGTTAGGCTGTGTACATGTCACCGAGAACTGCACTGAACTTCAGTAATGCAACGTAAGGCCTGTATGGAAAGTTGGGGAGCATGGTATGGAGAAGGTCTGAGAAGGCATTTGGGAATTTTCCCTGGCCTCATCAGATTAATGGTTCTTAGGGATATGAATGAGTGTCAGTGTGGGGAGTTCCTGCAAAATAATTTGGTTGGTGGAAATTTAAAGTAAACTAGTTAAGTGGGAATGTTCTTTTTGGGTGCTAAGTACCTTTTTGTGGCTAATCTTAATTTACTTTCAGTGCAAATGGAAAAGGCACCATAACTGACAAAACAAAAATGTCTCTATATATAGGACTATAGGAAAAGTGTTTTATTTTACAGTGTTTCTTCTTTAGATGAGCTGTAGGAATGTCAGAAATAAGACCCTGAGCCAAAAAGAAGAGATCTCTTTAAAAAGAGTAGGCTTTAAAATTGAATCATTTAGTTTTGTCCAAGTGGGAAGCACTTTCAGCCTTGTGATGGAAAGCATCTTGAGGGTTATTAGAGGAGGCTGCAGCTGGGGTAGTAGTTTTAAAGCAGAAGAGAGTATGCTGGGAAGGAAGGTGGAAGCAGGGGTAGGGGGAAGAAGTGGCAGACAAGGTGTGAGGCTGGAAGCAGATTGTACAAAGTTGAGCTGTGGATTTGGCTTGTTAATCACGAATATTAGTTTTCAGTTGGGTTTTTTTTCCTTAATTTACAGTGCTGCTGTTAGTTATAAATCAACGGTCCCAGTAATACATGTTACCAATGTGGAGTTACTAAAGATATGAATGAGGGGGATGTATATGTATGGAAATCCATAAAGCCTGCAGTGGAATAGTGAAGGATGTCAGAGAAGAGTATACACAGAGGAAGGGCAGGATGGAAATCCCTCTCTTTATTCCTCATTACCCAGTCCTATTGCTGCTTTCATCTTAAAAAAAAAAAAGGGGCAAAAATTAGCTCATACTAGCTACTTGGAAAATTAGTGTCTTTCACCTGTAGTTACATTAAAAAGGAGATAACTGGGCAACTACCTGGAGAAAGAAAAACAGTTTTGCATATCTGTTGCGAATGAGAGGTTTAGGCCGCTTAAAGAATCACCACCAAA
>NW_010549665.1:0-117500 GCF_000687285.1 Phaethon lepturus
CAGGAGAATGCTGTGGGAGATGCTGTCACAAAAAAAGTACACATATGCTGAGCTATTTCAACATTTTCATCAGATATTCTGAGTAATATTCCAAGTTCTTAAGGCTACAATAACAGCAAGAGAAAAATCCTTTTGTAATTTAAGCAATATATAATTCAGTTTCTTATATAGGGATGTGTGTATATATGTGTATGTATGGGTGGCTAAACCTAAAAAAGAATCCCAACAACAAAAATTCTGTGTGCAAAAGGGTAGCCAAAAGCCCATGTGCTTCTGAGGATCTGTTTCTAAAGGCAACATCTGCTCATTTTGAAATCCAAAATCCTCTTATCATTTCAGTGACAACCAGTTCCACAAATACATGTAAGAACGTGACTACACTTTTAAATGCTTTATAACATAAGAGGTCCTGTGGATATGGCATAAATATTAAATACTTTATCACTACTGTAAATTCATCCTTTCATGCAGTGTCAAGGATGTATAAAAATTTGTCCCAAAGTGTACTTCTTGCTGCCCTCGATACAGTTTAGATTAAGCTGAGAAAGCCATGAAGGAATAGATATTTCTGAAACTATTTCTTGTATTTGATATTATGATTTTGAGGCTATTGATTTACTTCCCCTTCTTTATGTATTAATGTTTGCAAAGCCATATCTAGACAGTACAAATATAATTTTTTTCTTCAAATGTTTACTGACATATTTAACCTTAAAAATAGAATTAGGTCATGTGTATAGAATTAAACGCATGAATATGTGCTTCTAAAATAATATTTCAAGTTCTTTATCCACAAGGCTGAAATCTTCCTCTTTGACATCTCTATGATGAGGATCATTTTCGTATGTATTCATTGAGATTCTACATTTAGAAACCAAAGCATATTTAGGACCAAAGTGAATGCTTTCATTTACTTCAGAGTGTTCAGCCCCCAAGTTCCACAGAATTTTTCTGAAATGATGTGGTCAATCTAAGTGACAGAGACATTTATTTAATGCTTCTTCTGAATTTTTTTTAATGATCAATTAGAAACTCATTGGAATATTTTTCCTGGAGTCTATTTTCTATGATAAGTTATTTAATTTGTTTGCATAAGAAAAGATTCTACTTTGCTTTTTCTCTGCTTTCTCAAAAGTTTTCAATTTTCAATGTCACAAGACATTCAGAGAAACTGCAAGTTTGAACTTCTGGAGTTCTATGGGTGAGGAACCTTCTTAAGAACACTGCCGAGATAGTCTTCCCAGTCCCCAGTCTTCTAACTCTACCTAACTTTTTCTAATCTTCAGTAGTTCCAGAACACTTTCAATATGTTTGCCTAACAAATCCTTTATGTGTATTTGTTACAGTTGTGAGTTTCCACTCTTAGTTCACTGTTTTGGATTGGGGTTTTTTCCCTTTTCTCTTTCAAAGAAAATAAAAAAAAAAATGGTTTGAAAAAGTCTAGAGTTGAGTCTTCTGTAATGTCTTATCCACTTTTTTTCTCTTGAGAAATAATATTTAGTGCTGGTAAAAATTATCTACAGAATATTTTGCCTTAAAAGGAGAAGAAAGTTGTACTGGGAGTTCTAATTCTGTGGCTTTTTATATTCTGCAACATTTGAGCTTGACGTTCTTTACACTTGTCACTGTTCTTTCATTTATACTTAGATAAATCTTACAGAAATAGTTGCTAAGTATTTCTGGTGGTTTTACTGTTCTTTTAGAACTTTTTTTGTTTCTGTAATGTTAACAGTCAGAAACGAATGTACATTACTTTGTTGTAGGTGGAACTAAAAGGCATTAAGTGCCAGAAAGAGCAGCGCTGCAAAAACAACTGAATACTAGGTTTGATTGGCATTAAGTGGGAGCTTTTGATGCAAATGGTGTATACAAACCAGGGAGGGTGCTTTTCTTTGACCTCAAACAGGTTTAGGCATGATGAATATTCAGAACACAAGATATTTGTAAATGAACAAACTTTATAATTTTTTTGCATCAAAATACAATAAAATACTCCATTCTTTGTGGGGTGAATGTAAAAGGCTTAAATCAGAACACAAAATACAGTTTAGATCCAGATGTATCTATAGAAATTTTCTAGTAGGAAGCATCATTTAATACTGGAATAAGTCATGTAGTAAAGCTGTGAACCATCTCGTGCAGATTTGTGTGTTGTGAACACATTAGATAACTTCTGGAATAAACATCTCTGGGTCTACTTGATTCACATCTGGATTAGAAGGTGAACTAAGAACTGAACTAAGCGGACCTTATGCATCTTTTTGTCCTAATGATTTTATACAAACACCTTATTAGGCACTGAATTTCACAGTTCCTAAATATTTATTTTAACAAAGCTTTGAATTTATATTTTTAGTGGTGGGTTCCCATGTTTCCTTTTTTTTTCCCCTGACTCAAGAGACAATTAATCACGTTTTTTTGCCAGGCTATGCATATTTAAAAATGAACAGAAACAACACTCAGGAAGCTCCTAAAGTACACAGAATTTGAAGATGATAACTGTATGTTTGCAAAGAGAAAAAGTTACATCCTTTGAAAATCAGGTCTTTTATGTCCAGTAAACACCAGCCACCAAAAAGCTGTGATGTTTTCATAGAAATGTCAAAGCAAAATGTTTATGTTACATGCCAACTACCTGGAAAATACTATACAGCTCTTATGCATGTCTGCATTTCTACACAAAGTTGGAATATAGCTGAAGAAAATAAATACATTTTCAAAAATGCAAACATTTCTTTGGGGCCTAAGGAAGTTTGTTCTAACAAAAGATAACTTCCTTGCCTTTTTTATAGCCTTAGGATGTCACATCGTTACACTACTATTGCAGCATTAATTATTTGTCCTCTGAAAATGTTATTGCATGTATATCCAGCTATAAGAAACCAAAATACTGCTAGATTCATAGACATTCAATTTCAGATGATTCTGAAATATTACTTGGCTAAATTTTTCCATTTCTTCCTTAATCAAAGTCCATCATAAAACACAGTGAATAGATCTTGTACATATGTTTATTTCATGATTATGAAGGTATTGACACTTACAGAAAATACACAGTAGTCTTATGCAGGAATTGTAAAATTTTACAAGGTAAAGTTTGCACAAGAAAGGCAAATTTTATAAGAATTGCAAATAAATATTATTGTGACTACATTGAAATACACTCATTGTAAGGATGCTTAGCTCAGTATGAGTTTCAACATATAGTCTAGAGAAGTGATTTAAGATACAATATTAAGCAGAGTAAGAACTCATAGAAAAGAATCTGTCAAAGTAAAATGATACTAATAACAATATCCGTATCAATACCAGTACTAATACTAACACTATAGTGCGAATACTAATGCTAACACTACTAATTTGACATTTGTCTAAGTTAATGGCTATATTACACAAATCAAAATAATTATACTTGTAATAACAATGGAAATGGTAAACAACGAAAGTGTCCTTTCTGTTCTAGCAATATGCCTTCCTTAAAACAGTAATAGAAAAATAAAGCCAAAGTACTCACAGTCTGAATTATTACTGCTTTTCTTTTAACCTTTAGAACTGCATTATGGCATCTAGCTATAGTAAAGGATAATAAAAGGATACCACATCATCCCTTGAAAGCATTGTGTGTTACAACACCCCATAACAAAATATATCTCCAACATAACTGCAAAACAGCATAAACATTTGAAATGACAAGTTGAGCTTGGCTACAGTGTTTCTCTTTTTCCAATGTCTGACTTTCTGTGTTACGGTTTTTGTGACCCTAAATCCCTTAAAAAGGTTTGCCTGGCATCCTACATCCCACTGACTTTTAGCGAAGCTTCAGCTACTAAGAGTTACATTACTAAAAGTACACAGACAGACAAATCCAACAGCTGCACAACTCTTATTGTTCAGCTTTACCTTATCTTTTATAAGTATATAACACCACATACATTCATGCTTTCACTACCTCATATCTGCAACCAAAGCAGCACTATAAAACTCAGATTTTTTTTTTTTTTTTTAATAAGGCTAGATATTTTACAGGTATTTTCAAAAATATTTGTCCAAACCTGCCTCATCTTTTACTGAGACAAATTATCCAGTGAAAGTATCACTTCATTAGGGCCTTAACATATGGAGGACTTGTTTTTGAAGCAGAGCCCTACACAACTAAAGCGGAATTTTTCCCTTTGTCTCTCCCATTTCTGTCATTCATCCTGCCTCATCAGGCAATTAGCATTCCGCAGTGGGACTTGGTAAGCAGGCCATTCAATGTGGTTCTAATTATTATTCTTAGGGTGCCTTGAACTGAAAAATTTTAACACAATAGTCTGAGACAACTCCACACTCAAGCTACCTATAGCCTCATGGCTATACTTTTTTAGGACAACTCAGATCCTCAGTGAGAAGGGGAATGTGAAATTAAGCCTTTCACATCCTGCATTCCTTCTTTGAATAAGGGAAAAGCACAGAAGGGAGATGACTATGCGGCCCGTGGTTTTTCTTTCTGTGTAAGAATATCCATGTTAAGACCATGACTAAAAGAACAGGCTGCAATAGATGTGAGTTAGGAGTATCCACAGATATGCAGATTTTACTCCAAGCCTGTCAGTGTTTCAAGATTTAGGTGGTTGTATTACAACACTAACTTGCAAGCCCACACCACAGGGATTAGTATTGTATAATACAATACTTCATATCATTTCAGTTAATTCAATTAGTCTCCAAGGCTCTTCGTATACTGGTTAATTAAACATGTGGTGTGACAGGTCTCTGGCACTAAGGACAACCATCACAGAAAGTTCTCCATTAAAAAAAGATAGCCCATCCAAACCACCTTGTGCCACCACCTCTCCTCAGTCCTGAACCAAGACCAAGATTTATGGGAGGAGAGTGTTAGCAGCCTGCCTGAAACACTACTAGGAGCCAGGGAGCTTTATATTATAATGTGCCCAGAAGTCACCTGCTTAACTTACTAGTGTGAACATAGTCAAAAAGTTTAATTTTAATACAAATAGCTTGGCAATCTGGAAACAAAATCTCTGTCCATAAAACCTACAGTATACTCTACTAAAAAAGGAATAAAATTCTTCAAGGGCTGTAAGTATTAATTGTTTAATCACAATGCCTAGTTTGAACTCTTTTTTTTTTTTAACAAATCAAGCAGCAGAGTACTTCTTCACTGTGGAGAGGTCATTCAACCAAGCAGATTGCTTCAAAAAGTATTACACCTATTTGGTATAAAAACTGCCAAACACACCTGATGATAAGTGTTGACATGTTATGTTAAACTCTTCTCCAGTACCAGAGCAGCCACTGCATCTGATGATATCATACTTGTTCACAAGACTGTGAACAATGTGTAACTCTTTAAAATCTAGAATAGTCTTTTATGTAAAAGTCTCAAATATTTAGGTGAAATATGAAGATATAACAAACTCAGTGGTGTAAAAAGGTCCAGAATTCTGTCAATTTAGTTCACTCAGATGCATTTCGACAGCTCATGGCAGAGCCATCTTTCATGTAAGCTGAAATGTAATGCCTTGATAAGATGGGTTGGACTTCAGACTGTTACATTGTTAATATCTTAAATTGCTGTTTTTCACAAGATAATCAAGATATCCATATAGGTCTGATGAATGCCTCAATACACTTCATTTCATTTGGGTTTTTTGGTTAGTTGGTTTCTTTAATAATCTGTTGTTATCTTTCAGGGCTCCCTAGAAAAGAGACATACAATAGTTCCAAAATAATACTATTTTTCACCTCAGTACAATTCTTCAGCAATACTGAACATTTATTTTTAAATTTTTGCACACAAAGCTGGAGAAATTAACTTCTTAATTGAACTGTATTCCTTTTTTCTTCCAAGTGTTAAGTAACATCTTGTCCTTCTGCTTTCTGCATGTATTGAATTTTCCTACTTTGTCATATACCATATCTGTTCAGTTAACTGAAGTTAACATATTTTTGGTTTTGCTTTTTATCTCTTGCTCTCTGTTCAACAGCATTGCACGTGGGTGCTATGAGGTATCATATGCTCTCATCATGCATCATCAAAAAAAGTAAAGGATCACTAAGTATGAGAGACACCTGCTGATCAGCTGTTGTTATTTATAGTGTAGACAGTTTTGTGTGAACCAGTAAACCTAGTCTCCCTTTAAAGCCCTAGTACTTCTATGGAAAATTTGTTTCAGAATTGTACAGGGTGGCTAGTTCAGGAGTGGTTATCAATAATGTTGTCATGTAAGGTTAGTTGAAAAATAATCCTTTCTAACAAAATATATTGCATCAGTAGCACTGCTGATCTTGTGAGATAATACTTCATCAGCAAGTTTCACTGTTGGACCAGGATAAAGTCCTTTCCAAGTAAATTAAATTATGCTCCAGTGAACAAGCAGAAACTATCCATATATCAGCATAAAAATGAATAGAAAAAATGGAAATAGAAATAATCTAAATGCACTAGGAAGGAGAAGAAAAAACTTTGGTCCCAGAAGAAGAGCCAAAGAGATAATGAGCCCATCATACCCTAAGGGTTACATATAAAACAGATTATACGCATTTAATGTGAATGTCCCATAGGAAAAGTCCAAATTCAACACACTCTTTGATGTAGTGAATTCTGTTTCTAAATCTCTGATTTAGAGACCTAAGAGAGAGGAGAAACCCTTAATCCCTGAATATGTGGTGGTCTAGAGAGCAAACTAGTGCAACTTGAAGGCAACACTCTTCAGCCTCTTTTGTCTCATCCCCTTTTCACTCAGCTGAAGCTCTACAGGGGAAAAAATAAATCAAGATTATTCAGTCAAATGAAAGATAAAGAACAAGAGAAATGGCTGTTATGTAGTCTTGTGTCTGGACATTGAGAAATTCAGGACTTGTATCTTCTCTTGGGAAGGTTCCTGATGTAATAATACTGCTTTACAAACAGTGTTGAAAGCACTGAAATCAGCTCTATCTACTGTTCTTTTCTGAAGCAATTTGCCAGTGTTTGAACAGTTTTCTGTGCTTTATTTAACATACTGTACCCATCTTTCTTACTGCTGGTCATTTTTTCATGCCCTGTTCATCTACATTGGCTATAAAAGAAAAGAACAGAATAACACCTACAACTCAAAATATTTGGTACTAGATTGTATGCATAATCTCTGTGCCTAAGAAATTTATCTCTAAGCACTTTAAATTTCTCTCCATTACTCAAAATCATTCAGTTTCACCCATCATTTCCTGTATACTTCCAAAATTTGTTCTGCTGAAATTTAGTGTCCTTAGGTCTCACTTCAGTCCTAGCTATAAACTAAAAGAGATTGCATTACAGTCTTCATAGTTATCTTTTCTCCTTATACTGTATAGCAGTTGTCTATTCATATTTACAGAATTCCTGATTATTTCTTCAACTTAGTATGTCACAGCTTATATTTAGGAATATTTCAATATTGTGTCTCATTATACTCTATTAGCCTTTTTTAAATTATTTTCCCTTTTCTCTTGGGTAATAGAAAATTACTTGCATTTTATTAAATGTAAAATTAGAAAGATTGTATTCAGTCAATGTTTCTGATGTCTGTAGACCTTCAACCCTGTTACATACGCAGGAAAAAACTCTCACATAGGTGACAAATAATTTTGATCGTGTCAAAATTTTATATTACGTTTCTAAAGATCTTTTTTCCAGCATTAATACAAATTAACAAGTTGCAGTGCCAAGAATGTGAGTTTTTCTTACTGGGAAAATGTGTAGAATCTCCAAAAATGTATCACAAGCTAAATTCTAATACTAAGATTTAGTCTTGCTTTGTGCTTCGGAGATTTTTCAGAACATCTCATGATGTTCTGAAATACATGAAATAGAAATGGTAATATCTTTTCTCTTCATCTGCAAGACAGTGCTTGCAGTTATTTTAAGGAGTTCTGTAAACGTCTATAAAAAAACATATGTATATCTGACTGTAGGTAAATGAAGATTTTTGCAAATAGACCTTCCTTCAGGTCAAAAAAGGTCAAAAAAGACCTTTTCTTCATCTCCTGCTAGACCTCACAGCTGCTTCTTCTCTAACTGGAGAGCAGTCAGAGTAGACTGACCACACATGGGGATTCCCCCACCTCCATCACCAACAAGCTCACAGAGCTTGTATAGCCCCAGGCAGTAGAACATAACAGGATTACCTTAATTATTCTTGTGCAAGAAAACAGAGCTGAAAGTTACTGTGGAAATCACTCTTTTCTGGCCAGCCAGCACCTCAGGAGCACAGTGGCTTTGGGGGAGACATGCTCCATGGGGGGACAGGCTGTGTGACCACCTCTTTGCTACACTTAACAATGGTTTTCACTGTTTCTTACAATACATCAAATGCTTAAATATTAAGAATTTTTAATTACCTTGTTGCATTTATATTATGAAAAAGTACATGGAAAGTCAGAGTGGTTGGTAGGTTAATACTGCAAGCCTGTATAGAGAAGCTGCAGCAGCACAAGCAGAAAAAGGAAGGGCTTTATGGTATAGTCACTGTCGGAAGTCTGTAAACATCAGCACTTATTATTCATCCTCACAGAGGATGTATCTTAGAACAACATGAACTACCACACTCATTGTGTTATATGCTATTCAGACAGTCTGTCTACTTTTATTTCCACACCTTTTCTTTATTTCAAAGTGAAGGGAAATTAGAACAAAGAATTTCACATTGTGTGTCACATCCTTGCTATTTCTTGTTTAACACATTGCAGCTTTAAACCCGTATTAACCAGGCTGAAATTTTACAGTTTCTTGGATGTGTATTTCATGTAAAGTTACTGATTGGTTCATGGTATCAAGGAAACAAAACCTCACAAGACTCTAACCTGCCCCATGAAACCATCCAGCTTATTTCATGTGTATGTCTGATTTTTCTGTCTGATTTTTCAGAATATCCAGGTTCAACCATTAGCTGTTATATCCAGGTTCAACCATTCTCTTACTTTCCTCATGACCTGGAACTTTGTCAGCAAATAACCTTCACACAAGGGAGTCTTTAAACAGTACTTCCACAAACAAAGTCACAAGAACAGGTTGCTGTTATTTTTGTTGCAGTTTTCTCAGCTTGCCTCTGTTAACAGTGAATGATAATAGCATGCTTTTTGTGTAACTACCTAAAAAGCTGTTCTCTGCGTTACGGTAATTGTTTCGCTGAAGTCCACAAAAGACAAAATTGAATGTAAATGGAATAATTAGAAAATGGCTCTTGCAAATACCTAGGGTGTAAACACACTTGAGTTTTTATGCTGCACACAAAGGTAAATAAAACCTTTTAGCAAACTGATGTCTTGTTCTGGCTGTTTAATTACTCTTTCAATGATATTTTTACATACGCTGGAATACACACTGGAATATCAAGATAGACATAAAGAATTTGGCAAGTTCTGTCACATCTTCCTTGTCTAAGGCTCCAGGGACAATGATAGGTGAGGAAAATGGAAGGGAGGATGTAGTAAGGAAAAATGTCATGTCTGTTATATATTCTCTAAGAGACCTAACAGGGGGTTGGGTTCTGTAAACAACATAAATAATTAATCCCAAATCTCTTTAAATCATTGTTGCCCATTTCATTTTCAATTTACACCTTCACTAGCATAGTTTATATTTAGTTTTACTGGAGTGTTAACAGGGTGTCCATTGTCTAAAGGATATTTTTCAAGCTGTAATAATCTCAAACACTCAGCGAGATCATATTCCCTTTTTCCCTGTTAAACTGTCTGTAGGTTGAGTCACTGCTATAACTGCAATTTTTTATATCAGACCCTGTAAACTCAGTTTCTCAGCCCAAGACAGAGCATAGGCTCTTCACTTCTAAGAGTACTCTTTGTCAGGGGCCCTCCCAGCTTTTTTGCAAAGCTCAGCTTGCAAATTCCAAGTGACTAAAAGATTGGCAAAGTTAAGCTATTTTTTCTCTTGCATTTGCATAAAAGAACAATTAAGACTAAAAAAATTAGGAAAATAAAATAAGTATTTTGCTCCAGCTTTAAATGTGAACATAATTCATTTGTGTCATATTTACTCAGTTCCTGTTAAGTTACATTTTTCAGGGAGATGATTAAGGTTAGACTGTCACTGTCCTATCTTGCGTGAACAGGAGACCGAAGGGGAAATCAGAATCACTTAGGACAGCAAAGAACACAATTGATTTTACTCTTCCATTCTGTGAAGAAGCAAAGAGAACTAGTGAATGCAGGAGCACAAGACTTCCGTGTGCTAGTTACAGCAGCTGGCTTGCAGAGGCAGCAACAAACTACTCCGTATGAAAGAGTGAGATAATTCTCCGCAGCCTGGAAGAAGAGGTAAGAAGGACACGATTATGTCCAGAATTTAGTCATCCGTGTGTTCATAAGATACAGCCACTGCTATACAGTGTTTATTTTGGAAGCTTACAAATCAACATAAAGTGAATTAGCAGAAACAGTATTACTCTAATTTTCTTTTGTTCCTTTTACTTTCTCTTCAGCGTTCTTATATATCTGGATGGTGAATTTCCCTATGCTACTGAAATGTTCATCACTGCAATTTTGCTACAGTTGGCAGCTGTCTGCACTACGGTGCAGCATCATTCCCCAAGAAAAGGTATCTGTTCTGCAGCTTCAGTGGCACATTTTCATTAGCTTGTGCATGTCTCTTTGGAACCATACAAGCTTCATAGAAGAAAACAGTGTATTCTCAGAACAAACGTCATGGACACAATTGCCAACCCTTCCTTTTTAAAAGGAATATGCCAGAAATATTTCAGATAACTAAAAATGTCAAGGGCAAGGTCAACCATGAATAATTTGTGCTTACAAAATGCCAAGAGTATAAGATGCAAAATATTGTCTTCATAATAGTAGGCAGATTATGTTTTTAAAGGCTAAAAACAAAAACAAAATAAGTTTTTAGTCTTCAGGTTCATCCTTAGGATTGTCCACAGTTAAAACAACAGAAGGTTAAAAATGTGTTCGAGAAATACTCAATCAAATACTTTGGATAACCTGTAGAAAAGATTGCTAGTTGTTTTACATTTGGTGAATGAGGTTCAAGAATAGATTTTTAAGTGCTGTTCAAATCATTCAAGTCAGGATTTAAATGCTTTCAGCATGTTTTCCTATGGCAGTTCACTCACAAAGAACAGTGTTATCCACTATGATCCAGGCTACACCAGAAATCCCCATGTTACAATCCTGTATCCAACATTAGCTTCACCTGCTGTTTGAGATCAACCCTTCAGTTCACATTTCAAAAATTCCTCAGGACCATTTATCAGAAGGACCATGTACTCAGCAGCTGAAATTCTTATAAGAGGATCCATTGTATCTGTTCCTGATATTTCAACGTTTAGGTGTGAGTCAGACTTCAGACTCCTCCAAAAATACCAGATGCATTTCAGTGCTTTGATTGCCCTGCCATGAAAATGGGCAGAGCTTTAGAGACTAAGTATGAAAATAACACCAAGACAGTTCTATTCACTAAAGGGCTTTTGATGATGTAATAACCCCTCCTGCAGGAAATTCCTTGATGGCATGTTTTCTCACTTATTACCCTCCCCAGACAATACTTACACCTCCAAAAATACCAGATGCATTTCAGTGCTTTGATTGCCCTGCCATGAAAATGGGCAGAGCTTTAGAGACTAAGTATGAAAATAACACCAAGACAGTTCTATTCACTAAAGGGCTTTTGATGATGTAATAACCCCTCCTGCAGGAAATTCCTTGATGGCATGTTTTCTCACTTATTACCCTCCCCAGACAATACTTACACAGAATTGAGCTAACAAAATGAAAACAAAGACATTATTAGACACTGATTCTTCTTTTCACTCTCAATTTCTAACTCCCCCTCTGCACAGCAGCCTCGGAAATCTCTCTTCACAGTACCAAATAAATGTTCCATGAATGTAATGTTCTTCACAGTAGAGGAAGCACAAGCAGCCCAGGCTAAAGAGGAAAAGCTACAAATGACACAATGCAGCTTGCAAACAGATATCAGTACAGTCAGAAGAGTACACCATACAGCATTATACCAGGATCACAGATTCTCGGGGAGGGGGGGGGGGAAAAACAAAACAGAAAAAAAGAAAGAAGAAAAAAGACAAAAAAAAAAAAGAAAGAGGAAAACAAGACAGACAGGTGCAAAGAGACTCAAGGCTCATCAGTCTTCTCTGTATATTATTTCTGTAGATCATGTGCATAATCTTACTAACCTTTGTCTTCCCCTTTGCTTCCATTCTAAGATGAAGCTCCTATATGTTTCCTTACTAGAGAAGAACTAAGAAACAGCACACAAATCCAAATGTACCTTCAGGTCCTTCCCTTACAAGCTCACAGTTGGGCAGAGGCTCTGTCTGCTTCTGTAGCAGAGATGTCTGCTGGCCCTGTTGTGGCCACAACAGACACATTTGGCTCATTTCCCAAATGCAGAACTTACGCATAAATCTGTCTGCAGACTGTCTCTAGTCTGCTGTCTGTCTAGACCTCTGTGAAAAAGGGGCAGTAAGGCTTTCTTTTCCACTCCAGAATACCTACAGCAGAGCTCTGGAGCTAATATCCTTTTGGGAGATGGGGATGTTCAGCAACTGTTTGAATAAAAAAGGATCATGTTCTTGAATCTTGATTACAGACAAAGTGTGTTTAGCACAAAAGTTGATTTATGAAACAGGAGCCTTGACACCATAAGGGATTAAATCAGACTTTGGTGAAAACTGAATCAACATCAGGATTACTGTAATGGAAAACTACATCTCTGATCATACCACCAGCCAGATTTGAGTGGAGTGAACAAAACTTTGGTCAGCGTCTGACACATCTACAGTGCAAGCAGAATTTTGGTTTGGCTAATTATATGCTTCTTGGGGATTTCTCCATATCACTGAAAAGAGCCATTTATTATGAGAGTTTAAATCTGATTATTATTGGTTTCATTTTTCCTGTGCACAGAAACTGAACTACAGAGTAACACTCCCACCTTCTCATAAGGACAACTGTAAAATGATTTTCACTTTATGTTTCCGTTGCAGAAGGTCTCACTATTTTGTCTCTATTTTACAGAAATGAGACATGTATTTTTCTTTCTGTCTGGAAAATATGGTATTGTTATGTGTTAACTGAGATATAGCTTCTGAAAAACTAAGGTTCCATATTAACATACAGAACTGTTCTTCAACCTAGGAAAGTAATAGCTGGCAAAACAGTATAAACTTGAAAGAGGCACCTGGTCTGTACTGAAGAAAAATAAGTATTGCTACATTTCTGCCCCAGAAAGAGTCTGGATAGCAGAATCTGAAGATACCAAGGAAGAACAGATATGGCATAAAAGCGATCTTTCCACAGTTCTTAGTTCTCTCTTACAGTGATAAAGGAAGAAGACGACCTAGGAAAAGGAGAGTTAAAATGATAACAATAAAAATAAAACATGATCTGAAAATGTGTACCTCCAAGCAATTTAACAACACACCTTTTTGGGCACTGTAGAGACTTCCTTTTTTCTTTTTCCCAGGGATGTTTATTATTTCTGGTTGTGGATATCCATGTTCCAGTACACAAAACAGGAATTAAATTACTAATAGCTGATGAGTGTTTTGGAAAACAGCATTATGTTTAAGATGTCTAAAAACTGAGCATATGTGGTGGGTTTGCTCTGCTGCAGTCTCCTCACTCCATTTGCAACACTCCAGCTGCAAACAAGTCCGAAGGGAGAACTGAGTCCTCACACTGAATGGAGTTGAAAGCTAGGACTTGGCTGGGTTGAGCACCTGATACCCATCCAGGCAGGGAATGCATGCAGAGCAACACTTGCTGTTCATTAACAGAGGTGCTAATGAATGCTCCCCCCCCTTAATGCAGGGTGTCACCTGCTGCAGGACCCCTCTTCACAAAACAGCTGTGCACAGGAGGGCTGGCCAGCATCCAAGTTGAACACGTGCTCCAGCCTGTGATGCCAAGGCCAGGCTTCTCATTACTAAAGTTGTGCTAGAACTGACACAACGCAGCATCATTTTCCAGTTCCTTTCAAGTACAGAAATGTGCCCTTGCAGTATTTCTGTCTCAACTTGGGGGAAAAAAAGATTTTTACATAAGGGGACACTAGATTGCTATCATTGCCTACAGCAGTTGGTTGTCATAATACAGTAATAATCTCACTTAAGGTTTCTCATGAGCTGGAAACTCGTCTTCCCTCCTTCCTTTTCATTGTCTGTTAGTTTTCTGCAGGAGCAGAGATCCTTCTCATCATATGACCACCAAAAAAAAAAAAAAAGGTGTATGATAGTCCAAAGGAGGGATGTGGTTAAAAGACTAGAAAATGGAGAAAGGACAGGATCTCTTCTTTTGACAGCAACCTGGATTTATGCTGCATTCAAAAAAACATGTAACCACTATGTACTGACATTAAGTAAGGATTTAGGAGACTGTAGACACAGACCTTCTATCTACGTTTAGGCAACTCACTTTTCATTGTATCACTTATTCCATTCTGTAAATTGGAAAGCAATACTCTTTAAGGTCATTATGAGGATGTAAATATTAATGCTTGTTAGGAAATCAAATACTGTAATGAAGATCCCCACTGGAAATAAATACTAGGTAAAACTATTACAAGGTAAGTTAAACCAAAAGTTTTGTTTACAGACATTGAGGAACACAAACAAAATATCTGCATCTCCAACAGCTGGAGATATAAATTTATGAGTAAATTTAATCCACAAGCTTCTTTAACAGTCTCCAGTATGAAAGAAGGACATTGGTTTCATTGTTGAAAACTTTTTAAAAAATCCATAATGTTGAGCAATTATTTCAGAATTATAACAGAAATTATTCATAATTTAGTTATCTGAAAGTCTTTAAAGAAATTGACATACTGCAAGGATTGTGTAATTAAGCTAGCAGACAAAAATGGAGTAAATTGTAATTATGAATCATCTAGATTATTGAAAAGAAAATTTAAGAGAATTAAATGATGAAATCTCTTATCAGCCATTTGCTGGTTATTTGACAAGTTTAAAAAGAGATTGATACCAGTTTAGAAATAGGATTAAAGATTGTTAATTGAGAAGCTTAAAAAAAAGTATCATTCAAAAATAAGGCAATATGATCTGCCTTTTTATACACTGAATTTTAATGAATGCCTTAATGCCAACTCTTCTAATGGATTAATCAATATTTACATTTCATGCCATATTTATAATTTTAGCTACATCTCCTAACATGTCTTAAAATAAATAACTTAAGCTACATTGGCTTATCCTGTTTATCTTCATAAAGCCATTTGTCACTTTAAAAACAGACAGCAAAATCATAAAATGGATCTGCCTAGGAGGGCAAGAAAGTAGGTTTCATGTAGCAATCAGTGCATCTATATACATAGTTCATGAAAAAACCCCACCATGTCATGTATGACTAAGCCTTGGAAAACACAGGCAAGTGTGGACTAATGCATATAAATTCCTGTAATATGCTATAAAAATTCCCATTCATTTCATTTATGCTGAGCACGGTGTTAGATAGGTGGCATGATTATGGCATAATCACTCACTTTCATAATGAGTTGCTAAAATGGCTGACCAAGACAGCAACCGTTTTAAAAATTAATCTGTGCCACCAATGGGGTGCTGAACTCACTGGGCTCAGGATCACTTATCTAGTTCTCATAACCTTTTTTTTAACAAGTGAGATACATAAACCTGCTTTAAATCAAAGTCTGTACAATTTAGGACATTCAAGCAAAGCTCTCACTGTTCAATTTTTAGTGTCAAAGATGCCACTATTAATTATAATGTGTTAAGAGCCTAACATCCTAATAAACAGATAGAAAATCGGGTCATTCAGTTACATCCTGGAACTCCTTGTAGTTCATCTGGCATGTATTCATCTGTGTATAGCTTGTTACAAAGACCATACTTCACTGTACCTTCCATTTAAAATATAATGGCACTTTGTAATGTTTTTTCAGAGCAACAGTTTAAGAGTAGCTAATTGATTTATAATGTTGTAGTTTTTTAACGGCTTCCAAAGAAATTCTGATAGACCTGTGGGTTAGGTGTGTAAATAAACTGAAGTTCCAGCATCTCTGTACATATCATATTAATTTTGTTCTGTAAATAGCAAAAGACATAACAGATGTACTGCTGATGAGCAGCATGATTTAACTCGGTCTTGTCAAAACAATGTTAGCAGCACAAACTTGATATTACAGAGGGCCCAGACACGTTAAGAAGAGTTTAACAACTGTCATCCTGGAAATGGGTCCTTAACTCAAGTTGATGTGATGTCATCACATAAAGTTCTTGGACCAGAATATCTTGGAGGCAAGATAAAAAATAAATACCATTCTGAGAAACCACTTACCTTTTTTCCTTATTGCTATTATGTAATGTTTGCATTTTTTTAGCATTCCATTTTTGCAGGAGCTCTACAGAACACAAAGGTTAAACCAAAAACAACAAAAGAAATCCAGTTATCAGGACAAAAACAAACAGGTAGAGAAAAGGCAATGAAATTACAAGAAAAATTAGTGAGTCGTTATCATGAGACTCAGCCTGCTAATAGCAGGTATCACAGGTTCCCAATTGGAACATGCGTTAGTTCACCGTCTTGTAGAAACTAAAATGACCCCTATACTTCACAGGTAATTTCTGGAATATGATGTTAGACTAGGGATTCCTATAATGTGGACCCATGTACAGCAGGGATAAAGAAACGGAAAAAGAAAATAAAAGTCTAACAAAATGAATATAATATCCATCACCAGAACATAAAGCTTTAAGCCAAAACGTGGACAGCTGATAATTTCAATAGCCTTGTTATAACTGGGTTATTTTGATTCTGAGGGCCATATGTTGTCTCTCTCAGGCTAGATTCTGTCCAAAGATCATCTGTCTGGTAGAACACTGTACTGACCTTACAGTATACACAGAGACAAGCAATAGTCCAGAGTAAGTAGCTAGTAGTAGATTTAAGTTATTTTGGGAACCATTAATTGAAAGAAACATAACAATAAAATGAAAACACCTGATAAGCTTTATTAAAAAAACCTATAAATATAGCTGTATTTCAACCATGTTTCTTGGACACTTTCTTCTGAATTTAGGACTGATTCAGATAATGGCAGCTATTAACTTCCTTTAGTAATTTGAAAGCTATCGATGTGTTTCTGCAGTTAGAGTTCATGAGTCTACAATTTAAAAACCTAGCATCTGAGAGCTTACTGAGTCATAGGATAATATCCTGGTCTAGAAAAAGCTGCTGGATCTCATGAACCTTGAACACAAATAGGTTTTGCTTTTTTTTCCCCCCACGTCAAGTAACTTTTCTTCAAAACTTTCAGAGAGAAAGATGAAAACATGCCCATTAATAAGCTATGCTGAAAATCGCTATCCATTTTGAAGCAACTAAATAGTCTGAAATGTTTCAAAACAGAACTGTGCACCAACTGCTCACTCTAAGGTAGTGAATGTTTTCTGCCACATTTGCAGAGGTAAAATTTTCTTAGTTTCTTTACACCTAATCAGACAAGTCACTAAAATTTGAAGTCCAGATGGACAGATATTTTGCCATGGTTCTCTTAGTAATGTTGAGAAAGGACTCAGCAGCAAGAAATCTGTTTAAAAATATATATATATATTTTGCTTTTTCTAAGCAGAGACCAGGATTTTTTTTATTATTATTGAATAAGAATTCAAAGTGAATGAAGATGAAAAGATATTGCAAAACAAGATGAAAGGGTATTTATGGCCTGATAGAAAGTTCATAATTTGTCTTGTATGTTGCAAATTGCAAGTAGATTATGTCCTCAGACAACTGGAAGAAGCCTTATGTTTTCAAACTCTTCAAGTCCTCATGGGGACTTGAAGAACCATGATATCTGCTGAAGAGACAACACAGCAGGCCACAATCAGCCTAGGAGCTTTCTACAGTGCTTTGATCATAACTTCCTGACATGGGTGTTGGAGAAGCTGCGAGGAGAGGCTCTCTGCTGGATCTCATGGTTACAGACATGGAAGAATCAGGGTGAGGGACAGTACTGGCAGCAGGTGATGGATTTCAGGATTCTGATGGAAGAGGATCAGGGCAAAAAGTAGGATCATAATCCTGGATTTCAGGAGAGCAGAATTTGGCCTTTGGCCTTCCAAGATCTGCTTGGAAGAATCCCAAAGAAAGCAGTCATGGAACACAGGGACAGTCTTACAAATGCCAAAGCCCACCTGGATTGAATCTGGCAAGCATGGTGAAAGGCAACAAGAACGGTTTCTACAGATACATCAACAGCAAAAGAAAGACTAGGGAAATCATGGGACAGCTGCAGAATGGGTGTGGAGGCCTGGTGACAAAGGACATGGAGAAGGCCAAGTACTCAGTATCTTCTTCAAATTGGATCTTTATGGGTAAGACTCACCTTCAGAAAAGCCAGGTCCCTGAGACCCGTTGGAGAGTCTGGAGGAAGGAACTTTTCGTGCACAAAGATCAGTTTAGGGAACATATAAACAAACTGGACATATATAAGTTGATGAGACTTGATGAGATGCACCTCCAAAGGCTGAGGGAGCTGACTGACGTCGTTGTGAGGTCACTCTTGACAAGAGAGCTCATGGTTGGCAGAGATGCCTGAGATGAATGGAAGAAAGCAAATATCACTCCTACTTTCATGAAGGGTAATAAGGAGGATGTGGAGAAATACAGGATTGTCAGACTCATCTTCATATATGGGAAGGTGATGGAGCAAATTCTCCTGGAAACCATTTCCAAACATATTAAGGACAAGAAGTTGACTGGAAGTAGTCAGCATAGGTTGGCTAGACATGATTTTCCCTTTGTAAATCTGATAGCCTTCTATAATGAGAAGACTGGCTTTGTGGATGGAGGAAGAAGAGTAGATGTTGTTTATTTTTACTTTAGCAAGGGTCTCAGCATTACTCCCCACAACAACCTCACAGACAAACTGATGAAGTGTGGGCTAGTCAGTGAACAGTACGGTAGATTGAAACTGGCTCAACTGTCATGGTCAAAAGGTTGGCAGAATCAGTGCCAAAATCTGTGGCAGAAAGTCCAGCCACAGGCCAGTAATTAGTGATGTATCCAAAGGGTCGCTACTGGGTCTCATGCTGTTTAACATCTTCTTTAATGACCTGTAGGATGGGACAGAGTGCATCCTCAGAAAGTATGCACATTACACAAAGGAGGAGTGATTGATAAAGCAGATGTTTGTGCTGCCATTCAGAGGGACCTCAACAGGCTGGAGAGATGGGCCAACAGGAACTTCATGAAGTTGAACAAAGGGAAATGACAAGTCTTGCACCTGGGGAAGCATAACTCCATGCACCAGCCCAAGCTCAGGGCCTAGGAACTTCATGAAGTTGAACAAAAGGAAATGACAAGTCTTGCACCTGGGGAAGAATAACTCCATGCACCAGCCCAAGCTCAGGGCCAACCAACTAGAAAGCAGGTTTGAGAAGGACCTGGGGGTTGTGGTGGACAACAAACTGCACATGAGACAGCAATGTGTCCTTGCAGCTTAGAAGAGCAACAGAACCCTTGGTTGCATTAGGAACACCATTGCCAGCAGGTCAGGGAAGGTGATCTTTCCCCTTCTGGTGAGACACGTCTGGAGTGCTGGGTCCAGTTCTGCACTCCCCAGTCCAAGAGAGACAGGGACGTAAAACATAACAGAGTGAATATAGCCCCCAGCAAAGGACCACAAAAGTGATTCACAAATTTAGCATCTGTCATATAGGGAGAGGTTGAGACACCTGGGACTCCTAAGCCTGGAGAAGAGAATGCTCGGCAGAATTTGATGGGGGGAAGATGAAACCATACTCTCAGTGGTGCCCCATAAGATGATAAGAGGCTGTGAGCACAAACTGAAATACAAGAAATTACCTTTAAAAGTGAAGAAAAAAAAATATTTTTTCACTGTAAGTGTAATTGAACACTGGAAACAGAGAGGTTGTGAAGTCTCCGTCCTTGGAAATATTCAAAACCTGAAGGGACAACATCCTGGGTAATATTGTCTAGTTGACCCTGCTTTGATCAGGGGCATTAGACTTGACAGTCTCCAGAAGGTCTTTCCATCTGGAGAGGTCATTGGACTCAGCAATTCAACACCACAATAATTCTGTGATTTTCTGAGTCTATGATTCTATAAAAGATGCCTCTATGATAAGCCCAGAAGTAATTTTTGCTTATCACAAATGAGCATTTTTAACACAGATATTAATGCATAGAATGGCTTAACAGTGTACAGAAATAGAAATTTCTGTTGATCTACCTAGGGCTAAATGGCCCAGCCAGTTGGCATGGTTAAAGTATAAAGAGATGGTTACCATCACTATGTTAAGTTGTTTTCCACTCCCTGGGCTTAACAGCCAACAGTCTACTTGTGGGAGACTGGCAAGAGACAACCTGTGGCATAAATCCATCGCAAGGTTTGAACTTGTACCTTCAAAACCAAATCGCTACAAATTTGGTCTGTGGTGGATGATGTAGCCCAAGGAATATTAACCACTCAAACTTTTATCAATCTCCAATGTTTTCATATAAATTTTCAGTTAAGTTTAATGTAGTTCTGAGTATCTTATTTCCTCCAAGCAAAACTCCCACAGAAGGAACTTGTTTCCATTATTTTTAGTTCATCCTATATTTCCTAAGCAGCTGGAAAAATTATGCATACATTGTATGACAAGGAAAGAAAGGCATCCTCTTGATTCTGAGAATCCTTGAAAGACATATCTATGTATAATTTCCAGTGTGCACGTCAACATTCAGAAAAATAAAGTTTATCATTACAGGGTGGCATTTCTTGAAGAAGACAAAGGTAAAACAAAAAGTTGCTATGTTTGTCTTCAAGATCAGATGCATCAGTCGTTTCCTTTCATTTATCTACTGTTATAATTTTTCTCAAATTCCCACAATTCTGTCATTCCAGTAGTTGTAGAAAGTTACTGTTGTTGGATAGGAACAAAAGGAAGTATTTCTTTAGTTTTAATTAGAATTATATTTCATAAAAAATTTCTAATGATTTTCATACAATAATTAATAAAATAAGGTTGGCATAAATTGTGATAATGAGAGGCTTGTTGATCTAAGGGGGCAAATACAAGAAGGAAGACAAGGTGCCTGATGTTCAACTTGACAAATTGCTTAATCATAGTTTTTCCAAGCTTAAATGAATTAAAAGTTCTCTTTGCAAAGCTCATCATGCATATAACTCTTCTTTTTATATGTTAACCTTCTTTTTCCATTTTTAATGTAGCTGATTTCTTATTAAAACCTTTATAGAAGTTATGTGAACATTATGTTCTATATTCCTATGCTCTGACCATGCAGGGAAATTTCCAGTAAGATGAGTGGGTGTGATAGCTCCTTTGGGTTGGTTTTATTATTTTTATTTTTTGATATTTCTATTGCTGTAGCGATTAGGATTTCAGGCAATGAACTAAAACAATATATTACTAGACTGGCAGTCAATCAGATCACTATCACTTCAAACATCATTTAAGAAGATCTACTTCTTTTATTATTTATATAGCTCCATAGTTCATGGTGCTACATGGAACAAATCAAAGACAGATTCCCTGCCCCCTAAGAGCTTACAGTCTAGGCAAGTACAAGAACAACAGGAGAAGAAAACACAGGCAGGGGACAGAGAGGGGTAGTAAATGAAAAGAAGGACAATTAGATTACAGTCACATGAAAAGCTAGTGTGTTTATCTTGGTGGATACAAACTGGGGAGATGTGGTGCTTGAGTAACTTTATTTTTAATTAGAACTACATTTTATAGGAAAGCCAAAAGAAAAGGGTTTTGAAAATAAATTTGAAAGTGTCAGAGGTGTTTGTAGGAAGACAAAGAGGCAAGACTGGAAGGGAACAGGACACTAACATATTTGAGGTTGGAACGCAATGATCTTGGATGTCAGACAAGTCAACCTCAGCAACCCTTTCTTCTACACATTTTTGAAAATATAACAAAACTCACACCTAAACTCAGGCTGGTATGCTATTTTGCCTTTAATATTGTGTCAGTACACATTTGGGGATGTATTGGACAAAATCTTGATTCCTTTGAAGGAGGAGTTTTTACACTGCTTTCAAGGTAGTCAGCATTTCAATCATCATTTTGTGTTGGTTGATGGTTTTGGAGACTCTAATGTATTTAGAGACTAAGTGAAGTTGTGTCTAAAGTACTTCAAATATTTTTCTAATTTCCATAATATAATAATAATAATACAAAAGTATTTTATATCATTACCTTTTACCTCTTTGCATGGCATTTTCTCTGCTCATGACCCCTTTTACCTGAAAACATTTTGACTTTGTAGAATATCAGGGTATTTCTCCTACTTCTGTTTGAGGCTTTGGATTTTGGTGGGGTTTTTTTCTTCATAAATTATGTCTTTTCCATTCTGAAATATTAACTAGTTAGTGTAGTAGGGCTAAACAGTGTTATTTTGGTTTTTTTTGGAAGACTCTATGGATCAAACCAGGAAGGATTAATGCATAGAAAGTCTAATATAAACATGAAACAAAAGGTTCTTTCAAACCTATACTGAATTCTTCAACTAAAAATTGAGATAGAAACTTCAGAAAGTGATCTCATACAAAATCTGCCAGATACTTCCTGGATATGTTTGTATTTGCAGTAGGAGAATACTATAATATAGGAGAATACTATAAAATGGCCTGCTGGTGTCTATAATTGGCCAAATCCTTGTTTACTATAAAGCACCACATATCTCTTGATTTCATCCAACTATTTGGCTCAGAATTTTCACAACTGGTTCTTCACAAACAACATTTATCAATAAGCATTTATTCTGTAATAACCATATAGTTACATATTACTATATAACCATGATGAAGGAACCTGAAGATCTAAATTGTGTGTCTTGAGAATTCTTAAAGATGATGGATGTCTGTCTTCCTTGAAACAGATACAGTTAAAAAAAAAGAAGTCCTGTTCAGTTTTTACCTCAAATTGTCATCCACCAGGTAGCATCATATAACTGCTTTAAAATACTTCTCTAGACTGACATCCAAGGTTAGTCAGAGAAGCACCCATCATTCTGTCCTGGGAAATCAGTAGACTAACTGAGTTGTTATATGAAACTACATGAAGCAGTTATGTACAGATTCTGAATCTTCATGGGCCAGATACTCACTTGATTTTAGCTGATGTAGTTCTATTGACTTTAATGACACTCTAGAAATTTATACTACATGAGAATTTGGGAATTTGGGACTAGTCATTAAGAGGTTTTTCAAAATGACGAAGTTTTCTTCAGAATTGAGGATCTCCTTTATAACAGTGAAAGGAAAATGAACCATTGAGCTTTACGGAGTACAAAAGTTCCAGTAGTATTTTCTACTGCTTTGGGGATCAACTCTGTTAGTAATTTTTTTCCTTAAATGTCTTAATTTTCTGTGAAAAACACAGAAATAATTACTAATGCAGAACAAAGTAACAGTATGAATTGGTGTATGATTTTTCAAAAAAGGCATTATCCTACTATGAATCTGTGGAGCCATGCATTTCTAGTCTTGATCTTAAATACAAATCTCCAGGTACTTTGCATATTTCCTTTAATAACAGAAGGCTGAAATTCTCTACGAAATCGTAATTAAGTCACACTACTTCTATGTTAGCATTTTTGTTCCTCGGGGGACTTTGACCAAATAAAACCTTTGGGACATATTCTGCATTCACACTTACTTTGGCTCTCATAAAGTTTAAGGAGAATTAGTCATGTGCATCAAGGTAAGAATGGAATCTTGCGTATTTCACCACCCTTCATGGAGAAAAGAAAGCTTTGTTTCAATATAATACAACATTTTATTACATGAATTTACAAATTTTATTGTAAATCACCAAGAAAATTCAATAGCCAATTCTTGTTTCATTCCAAACCATCATAATTGGGAGTTTTCATTGTGTTGTATGACAGTTATTTTCTTCCCCTTTGCATTTTAAAGAATTAACTTAAACTTAAATATGTATTACATAAGTATACCCATTTTCAGAATCTTTGCTGAATGTGTTTTTATCTTTTTTATGCTTCAGACAAAGATAACCTGTTCTTTGTTATCACATAAATGGGGATGAAACTCTCACAAATATAAGAGAATTTGCTTTCTCAGTCCCTGTTCACAATGGAAATGGCCAGCTCAGTCTCTATGAAGATTTTTGAGAACTGGGTAGTAGACACAAACCTCCCCTTTCCCCGCCAAATTTCATGATATACTTTCTACAATTTAAATGATATATGTTGTACTCCTGTGCTAGAAAGATGATGACAAGATTAAATTAAGCCCCAGTAAACAAATGATCTCATTATTCACCAATGACTGATTATCTATGATAATTTTAAGAATTTTTTTAAATTAGTCAAATGAATTATTTTCCATATAAAGAAGACCATCTTCATAATCTTTTTCAGTTGACATAACATTCCTACATAACCAATCCTATACATGTTTTTTTGAGATACAAATAAATTTACAGTACACAGAGATGCAAGATTCAGCACCTGTAGGGCAGTGTTTCAAAATGTTATGTCCAGGAAATCACCACAGGCAGGACATATGAATTAGATTTGATGCAGCTAAGAGACAGATCCTGCAAAAACATCACAATGTGCTGTACTGGCTTCTCTCGGAAATCCTAGCAAACTCTCTGGCCACATGTTTAGTGGCAAGAATTGGCAGGATAGGGCACTAAGCTGAGGCTAAGTACCAGTACTAACACAAAGTACTGTTGCTCAAATCACACAGCAAAAACAGAACAACTAAAACTGACATAATTTTAATGTGTGGGTTTTGTTTGTTTTTTTTTAATTTTGTGCATTGAATTCGAACAGCAAACTGAGTGCACTTTAACTGTTATCACAATGTGGTCAAGAGGTCTGTGTCTTTTACCATTTACACACAATTTTCATGACAGCATGTTATCAGCCTAGTGGAAACCAGGGGTGTAACATGGTAAGCAGTGGTGGTAGTGCACCTATTTGTTATATTATCTAACTTGAAAATATGTCTCTTCTAAGATTCCTTTTTCTTGATAAAAATAGTTTTCACCAAACGTTGGTGGTGCACACGCACTACCATTCATGCTTGGCATCACACCCCTGACAGAAACACATGTTCTTATTTTGTTGATAAAAAGTATTACAAAAATTTCCATACAAAAACTATTTTCATAGAAATCTTGCATTTCCACAAATAAACCTGAACATTTTTTTTTTGAAAAAAAAAAACTGCTCAAGAATTTTGTTCATTATAGTACTGTGACTGTATTGAAAAATGCAGTCCTCCTTAAAGTTCTCCACATTCACTACTTTTAGGTGACCCATCCCACTTCCAATATTAGCGAGACTTGCACAGGCTCCATTGAGTTCAATTAGTAGCAGGAACAAGGGTTTCAAAACCCATTCAGGCTAAAATGCAAGCCCTCTATGTGTGAAATACACTGCTCCCCCCCCCCTCCACAATTAAAGAAAAAAAGTAATTGCTTATGTCTAAAGGTTGTAAGATACATTCCTTTGTACTAAGGAAACTTTCATTCATCAAAAAATTGGGTCAAAATTATGGACTTTTTTGCTGTTTTAGATCAAAGTTCCAGCCCATGTAAATTTAAGTTACTGATTTTTTTTTAATTATTATTTATTTACTTAGTTCAGTGACACAGACAGTCCAAAACGCAGGTGAGCATTCTCATATTTATCCTTCTATTCATGGGATTCATGTTTCTTCACTTTAACATTTTTCCTATCCAGGAAGCTCATATTGCCTGTCCAGATGGTAGTTTCAGTCTACCAGCAGTTACCAACTCTTCTGTGCCTGGAAGTTCAGAAGAACATATGGTTTCTTGTTCCACTACAGTTCTGAGACACTACTTTTACTAGACTCCTTCCATGGTTAGTATCGTCTTGGACATTTATTCTCCATATCCTGGCAACTGTTGAACTTCAAAAGGAACCTGTAATTTTTCACTGAGACTGCATTTGAAACCAGCCACAAAACTCAGATGGAACATTCACTCATTCAGAATGGTGGAAACCCATGACGAACAGTGTAACCCCGCATAACTTGATTGATCCATGATGCTTGTGATTCGAGTCTGGCCATTGCAACTGCTGAGATCACAGAGTCTCTAGTTCATAGACACAGCGGCATGAGGTAACTCATTTTATTTTGCACAGGTTGCATATTTCCACAGGAAACATTCTCGCAAAGTTGTTTGGAAAAAAGACGACAGTTTGTGCTTGGGGTATTTGGCTTCCCAGGTCTATGCCATGGTTTCTTTACCTGGCAACCTTCTGTCGTTAAACGTGTGCATGTTGATAACTTCTTCTGTTTTCACAATAACAGGGGCCTGTGGCTTGTGTTTTAATCGACGCTGACACTTCAGAGACATCCTTAGCTCCTCTACCATGGCACTACAGAAGGACCTCTACAGAGAGAAATAGAGTAAGAAGAAAAAAAATCTGTAAGAAATATCTAGCTGCAATGTCTAGAAGCAGATTCACTCTATTGGCACAGCCTTGTCAGTCCTGTAAGTTTACTTTGTCTCAGCCTGGAGCTCATAACAAATTGCTGTCTTTTAAATACGCATCGCAAAATAATTAAAATGACTTATCAAGCTGTGATGACTCAGTGAAAAAAATCATCTTGTCTCTACAATTATTTATTTGTCAGCTACTGACTATGGATGCATATGATACATAAAAATATTTCAAACAGATATTCTGTTAGCATAGGTTAGCCTTACAGAATAGTATCTGAATGTAACATGTGTATTAAGTATCCAGTAACATCTCCTTGCCCACATTTCAAAATAATAATTTCATTTCTGTATGATTTAAATACTTGTTCTTCAACAAAACAACATGCTTCAGTTTATCTAAATTAATGTTTAAATACTGTTAAAATGCAGACCTATTACTGCAAACTCCATTATTTTTATATCTAAACACTTCTTCCACTACTGACTATAATTTGTGGAGTGTATATTTGCAAAAAATATTCAGTTTCATGGAACTTTATGAAGAGCATATTATCAGAAAAATGATTTATTAACAGGTTTTCATTGAAAGCTAGATCCTCAAAAACTTTTTTTCAATTTTACAGTGCAAGAAATTTGAAAAGTCAAATAAAATCTCCCTTATTCCCTCTGTCTGACTGAATTCTCAGCTGCTAATAGTGTGCTGAGAAATTAGCCTTTCCTCAGTGTGACAGTTGGAATATGGATGAAATATGGAAGTAAGGAAGAGGAGTCTCACTTTTGGAGTCTATCAATTAACCACTTTTATCATGTACTTTAACTTAAAAGTTTTCCATGTAATGGAGAAATATATTAACTAAATAACACATCCCATAGCCTGAGATGTTGTGACAGGCCTCTGACAATTGCTGTCACCCAAAACAAATCTGAGGTATAATCTAGCCCTTTGCATTTTGCTTTCTTAATAACTAATCTCCAGTCCAGTGAGATCTGGAAAAATAAGATTTAAAAAAAGGAAGACAGAGCACCTAGAATTACTGTAAAGACAGAGCACCTAGAATTACTGTAAATATCTCTTGATCATTTTCTGATTTTGTGTGATTAGTGGTAGATCGTCAGTCAATATATAATGGTCTAATTTATCTCCCAAATCAAGACCTCTGCTTTATTTGTATACTGTTACATCTCCAATATTCATACAAACCTGGCATTTGGAGATTAGATCCATAAAATATTTAAGCACCTCGCTCTACCTAGTTCTTTGGGAACATAAATTGAAACAGTGTTTATCAAAATCTGCATTCAGCTTCCAACCTCCAGGGCTGAAGGCACTGTGAGCCGTAAGACACTCAGTTTTCCACATTAAACTTTATAGGTTTGTCATTTGGCCATAGTCAGTAGAAAATCTGCTAAAAACATTGGTGCTTGGTTTAGTCCTGGATCCCATCAGAATCCATACTCAAGTACTCCATGTGTAAGGTCATCAATCCAGTAGGTGTGCTCTGAAAGGCCCTAAAAAATCAAGTTCCTCAAAAAAAAGTGGTAACTGCTAAAGAACACATGGCAGACATTACAACTTTCTTCTGTGCAGCCAGTCATCAGCTGGAGCATTAGACCTGAATGTCAGACACATTTGAGAGCATCAATTCAATAATGTCTTCTGCCGGAGGAGATTTAAGCTTCAGTGTCTCGGCAAAGGGCTGTAACCTACAGGCATTAGACCATTTCAAGGTTAAAACACTTGCAGTTTCCACCTATTGATCCTGTTCCACTTTGCAGAGAAGCAGTTGACAGAGGCAGAGCAGGAGAAAGGGAAAGAGGGAGAATGTGGACTGTTCTGTAGAGTAGGGATTGGAGAACACAGTGGTAGAGGAAAGGCTTCAGTGGTAGTTCCTGTTTCAGTGACTACTTCAATACCTTTATGTAAAATTCTCTTAATGTAAAATTCTGTTTAATGCAAATGAGTGCAAACATGAGTTCTCTCAGTCATGGGTTAGAACTGAACCTGAATCCCCCAAATCCTGAAAAAATGCCCTCTTCCCTAATCCTTTGCATAAATAAGAGAATACGCAAGTGGGAAGGAAAGGGTAATCGTATTCTGACTGTTATACTCTTCCTTTCAAACATTCCTTTCTCCTGCTGAGTTTGAAATAAAGGAATGACACCTACTCAACTTATGATAGAAAGAGTTTAGCCACCTACAACTAAGAAAAGTTTAAGTTGTGAATCCAGAAGAGAGGAAGGTATATTTCTCTGGTGCAGAGTCAAGCAAAAGTCCTTCAGAGGCCAAAGTTCAAGACAAAATCTGCCATTTCTGGCTGGCCTTTCTGGCTGGAGTGACTTCTGCAATGGACACTCATTAAAAATCCCTTTTGAAAATGTTCCCGTGCACTGGGTTGACATCCAAGACAAAACTTATGGCTTTCATTGTGTGAATGAGGTGGCTAAAATTTCTAATTGAATGGTCTGAGCTGATGTCAGATCTTCATGCATAAGGTGATTGTGTAGAAATTGTGCAGAAGCATTGTGTAGAAAGCAGGAAACTGTACCTTCTTCTTATCCAGCTGTACTTTGAAAGAAAATATTCAATTCTCTTAGACTCTTTTTTTAAGAAAGTGCTGCTGTTTAACATCAGAACTGCAGTTATGATGATGAATCTGAAATTAACCCTGAAATCTTTGAAAAGGGCAAAATTTAATTTAACATTCCCTGATGGCTTATAGGATAAATTGCTGAGGCTTACACATCTTGGCATTTTCACTATGTGGGAAACTTAGCACATAACTCAGGAATTTCACAGGAAATCCATTAAAAAGTAAATGCTGCAACTGTCAGCATTATACCACCTCCAGCCATTATATGGCTCTCACCTCTGGAATGGAAGACCTAATTGAAACATTCTGAGGAACAATATCCTTCTAAATTTAAAAATGGTACATTAGCACTTAACACTTTCAAGATTGTATCCCTTGCCTTTTTTTGCCAAGATATCTAAAAAGAATGCCAAAACAGAGTGAATCCTTTTCAAGATGCATCAATCCACTAAAACCTTTTGCAAATATCTGCAAACACTTACCAAAGAGTATAAATTTTTAGGTAGTATCACTAAAAACAGGATTACAACCAATAGCCAACAGATAAGAAGATAACCGTACTTCATGCTGACATTCTGAAATATCCTGAAAATGAGATCTCAATAAACTTGCCAACACATTTTATTTGAGAATTTTACCTGGATCTGAAAACTTTTTAAATGAGAAATGTTGGCAAGATTGACAGTCTTAAAAAGCAGTAAACATGGTTTTGAGATAGTTATTTTATCTAGAAAATTTTTTCATTCTGTGTTTTCAAATTATTTTGTATAAATTAAGTTCATGGGAACTTATCTGCATATATTGTATTAAAATATTATATAATTACTTCATTTACTAATTTTTTAATGTATACTAGGTATTTTAAAATATCAAATGTCTGAAAACAATAAATAGTATTAACTCCCAGACAGTATTATTGTTTTGGTAACTGAGAACTGAATAAGAGAAATATTTTTCTTTAATTTTATTTTTGCAAATTTCAAATTATGTATTTTAAAAAAGGATTAATTCAAAGCTATGTAAAAGTTCATGACCTGGATCCTTATTCTTCTTTGGGTTCTATCTGAGAAATATAAGAAAGATATTTCCCATATACTGCAAAATCATGTTCAAAAAATTTTTACAAAGGATTACTTTATGTTTGACATTTTTTTAAAGAAATTTTTTTCTTCTCTCATTTCAATTCCAATCTGTGTACAGTCTCAATTCTCTGTACAGTTAAACTTTATGTTCCTTCGTTGTTAGGATACAGCTTTTCAAATAGTGACATGAAAAAAAAGTTCTAGAATACTTTTTTTGTGACAGATAAATGACATTTTCAGATATGAATTTAGAAAATATAATCCAATGTCTTGATCCTGAATTCAATTGACCATTCAGATTGTTAAGGAAAAACAGTGTGAAGTTTACAGTACTTACAGTCTATATTTCAAAAGTGTCGTCCATCATAAAATTGAGCACTTTTAGTATGTATTACAAGAGACTCTGCTTAATTCAAAGAAAATAACTTTTTGCCCCCAACTTACCTTCCACATTGCAGGCTTGTTATAAGAATATCAGTTATTATTGATTTTTCACCAATCCTTACAAAATCATAAGTTGCCTTTTTAAATGTTACCAGAAAGTAAATGCTGCCTCCAAATCATCTTAGATATAATCAAACAGTAGAAGAGTTGAAGGAAGGATCTGTAGTAAACAACCGTGCAATTATGTGCAACTGTTTTGTTGCAGCAAATCACTATAAAATATTTGAAAAAAGAGCTGCAATACTAAGTGGGGAGTTCAAGTATACAAAAGAAAATCTTGATCAGAACTGTAGTTTTTAGCCTTTTAACACAAAGCAATTTTGAAGAAGCTCCTCTCCTTAAGAAGTACCTGATACTTCTTTTATTCTTTGCCACAGTTGACAGCTCACAAGTTATGTAGAATCAAGATGACAATTTTGCAAAATGTTACCACTGTTTACAATCTATTTAAACAGCTTGTGCATGGCTTTACTTCCCAAGAAAAAAAATAATTTTTGCATGTATGTATTAATATGAAAGGTAGACAATATTTAAACTGTTTTCATTATATTGTTTTACAGAAATTTAGAAAGATAATTAGAAATCATATAAGCATTTGTTAGACACAGAATTATGAGACTATCACCATAGATTTTGATGTTAGAAGCCTAAAAAGAACAACACAAAGACAGGAATAGCATGCCTGCACCACTCTTAACATTCTGATTTAAGTGAATAATATTTGATGTGTTTTAAATATAAAAATATCCAATTGCCTGTTGTTTTATATTTTTCCCTTCTTTGATGTAGCTAATATAAAGTTGACTGTCAACATTCAAGAAAAAACTATAAGATTTACTCAGAAGTTTATTACTTCCAGTCTTCTGTGTCAGATATTGTTTGAAGCCTTGTTTAATTTTCTTAAAGCAGTAATAGCAGTAATTCGGCATTTTCTTGTTATGCTACGGGTCAGTGTTCTAACATCTAATGGGATATATCAATCGAACTGTTTTTCATCTTCTTGATGTTAGCTGAGAATGAATGCACAGCCCTACCCCGATCATCCCTTCCAATCAGTTTCTGCTTCTATATGCCACTCCTCCAAGGATTTTGAATGAGTATATGGAAAACCTGTCAATCTTAAATCCTCTAGACCAAAACGTGAACCCTAGCAAAATGTTGAATTAGGATCACAGAGAGATTAACAATTAATGAAAAGAAAATAACCCCAGAAAAAGAGAAATCATATTTCATTGTAGTTGAAGCATTCCCATTCCAAAAAAAGTTCAAGTGTACTTGTAATAATCAGGTTTTTAGGTTGCTTAGCTATATATATAATCTTAGACATGATTGTTGATCAAAGATTGTACACATATATATGTACATACATATATATCTATATATACATAATATGGTTACATTAAAAATATTTTGCCACAGACTTTTCTGATGTAACACATTTTCAATCCATAGCAAATATAATGCACAAGTACACTGCCGACTGAGTTCACAACAATTAGCTGAACGTATTATCAATATATTCTCAATTTTAGATTTAGCAATTATTGCTTTATCGGTAGAAGGAGAATGAACAGCCATTTTAGGATGTTGGTTTTAGGCCAAAATATATGGGAGATTTCACCACCTACTCAAATAAAGACAATAATAACAAACAAAAATAAAATTTTAATTCTGTAAATTAAGCTTTGCTTCCATCATAGTGTCTACAAAGTCAAGACCAGTAGAGTTGTTCCAGACAGCTTGGTGAAGCATGAGGTGCTTCACTCTGTAACTTAACTGAACGCTGATTATTTCAAGGACTTTTCTAGCTATTTTATCAAGGGGATCAACAAGAATATGATGGGACTCATCCTTCCTGTAACAAAACAACACTGAAATTATCTTCCACAGGCTGAAATTCTCACTGAACTTTAGAGTTATGTGATGAACTTGGATGGCATACAGGACCTCATTGCAGGCCACTTCTAGCATACATTGTTAGTATCTCCCAGTGGGACAATAAGATTGCAGCTTGCCTTAAATAAATTATCAAATGGTGTCCAAAAAAAGAATTCCACCACTCTCAAATTCTAAAATTTATTTCCTGACAAAACAAAATTCACTCTGGTGGATGACAGAGACTTCTAGTAAAGCAACTTTGAGTCCATTTAAAGTCTTCTGAAACTATTTAACCTGGTTTCCATTCTGAGTGCATCCTGACAGCTACACTAGTTCCTGTGGCTCATGGGGAACTCCTGTCACTGCAGAAAGCTTTTTCAAAGGTGGCTTTGTTTACTTCTGCCAGCAGCCTTTCTGGCCATTGCACTGACCATGATATTTTTCTGACTCACCTGTGGACCTAGGCTGGGGCAGATGGGATTGCACTTGTGTGGTTCCAATCTTTCCTCTCAGAGAAATCCCAGAGGATGGCATAGGGCAATTGCTCATCAGCCCCGAGGGCTCTCTCTCATGCAGGATTCCACAAGGTTTCATCCTGTCATCTCTCCTTTCAACATGTATATGAGGCCACTGAGGAGATAATGAAATAATTTGGGCTGTGATGTCATCGGCATGCAGATGATACACAGTCCTACTCTCTTCTCAGACCAGGATGGTGCAGTCATTTTGAGCTTCCAGTACCTGGCTGAATTAGGGCTATGACGGTAGTTTAATCCCAGGAGATAGGTGCTATGTTGGACAAGTAAAGGGAAGCATTCAGAAGATATTATCTACCCTTATTATTTAGTTCCACTTCTTGTGAAAGAGACTTACAGTCTCAGATTTCTCCAGGTTTGGTTCTGGGTTTTCAAATTGGATCAGTGGTCATAAGTACTATTTGTCACTCATGTTTCACCCAGTGGCAATAATTTCTACTGGTGTGAAGCTTGCCACAACAGTCCTGGTCTTCTTCCAGAAAATACTACTGCAGTCCAGTGTCCCTGGACAACTGCTACAAATAACTGCCAGGTGTTTAATAAGTGCTGATAGCGCTCAAAGTACTTCAGCCATGTAAAAATTACAATTTACAATCAGCCTATCTGATTTAGAATGATATGCAATGCAACATTTTAATGGTTCTGTATGTTGCAATCACAGCTGTGCAGGTTATTTCTCTGCCTTTCAGCAGAGATGATCCTGATTGCACTGAAATCAGTCACCTGAGATCTTGCACTCTCAGCCACTGGATGTGAAAGTTCACTGATCTGTTAAATACTTTTTAATCCTAGATCTGAATTAATTCTCTGTTCATCCAAGGAAGGTCAGGTTTGTTGACCTTTGGGCATGGTGAAAGGATATGTACCAAATATGTATTTGGTACATATTATGTGATGATAATATGTAATTGATCCTTTGGAGTTTGAATCTATCTGGATTAAAACACTGTATAGTTACTGTAACACTATATAGTTTAATTTCAAAATAAATAGTCCATCTTACAGAGACATTTTAGAAAATAAATGCAACCTTTCTTACCTGAGTTCAGCTGTATCTAAACAGCTTTTTTTAAAGTTTGCTGAGCTAGAGTCCACTGTATATAATTCATTGTAAAAATTTATGTTAGTTTTATAGTTTAGTGTGATAGTATAAACAATATAAAATTTGGCATGGCCTCAAATCATATTGAATAGAGGAGACATTGGTAAATGTAAATTTACAATTGGTAAATTAATATTAATGTAATGCCAACAGTTTCTACTGTTTTGGAAACACTATTATAGTCATATTGCACTGCTTAATATCAAAATGGTTAGCATCCATTTCTGTATAATTACATGTTTTCATCTGGCAGTCTATGATATTTTCTCAGTCTAAAAGGCAGATGGAAGTGCTTGTTGTTACTTTGCTAGCTTAATCAAAAGTCAAAGTAATCTAATCTTATGAACATAATTGTATTTGCTGCTACACTTAGCTATAATATAGCTGATTATTTCAAAATGCAAAGATTAATACTCTAAATTTTGAAATATTTGTATACATGACATGTTAAAATAAAATTTAGGGGAAGACAATGACAAAATTTTAGAAAGACATGAATGTTCTAAATTTTTTTTTTCTTGAGGATTAAGAAAGTATTTTTTATTCAGAGGAGCCAATAATTATATAATGCGAATATTTCTTCTTTTACTGATGAATGAAAGTGAACTATACTTACTCTAATATAAATGACTTGGAGAGGTTTCCAAAAAAATTTTATACAACATTAAATTCTTGTCAAACATAAAATATTCCGTAACTCAGTCCTGTAATTTAAGCTCTGATCTTCGACTGAATATCTATGGAGTGATAGCAAGCCTCCTGTGACCATATTTGTACTTGTGCAATGGTCAGCTTTAAATACATCTCTAATCTTTCTGTTCTTTGTTTCTTTAATGATACCAATTAAGATATCAAAAATACCTCAGAAGCAAGATCCATTGCCAAATAAATATTAGTTGAGTAAGCAAAAATCAAAATAGAAATTTTTTTTTAATGTTTTATTGTTTACAAATTATTTTTAAAATGCCATAGTCAGTCAAATTGGTTTTTTCCATTTTTTCCATTTTTGTATTTTCATCTCTTTTTTCCTGTGAAAAAGGTGGGGAGGGGGGGTGTTTGATTTTGGTTTTGAGTTTGTTTTGGGCTTTTTGACTTTTTTTGGTAACAGTATATGTACTTAGGTTGTTTCCAAGAGGGTATTTAATTATAATTAATGACTCAACTTCAATTAATCTGTACACTTACACACACACAATTTAGCCATGAAAGTCTATACATCCACATACAGTACTCAAGGGAGTACAGGTTGATAAAAGTTCCCAAATTTCCAACTGCATATCTGCAGAATGCAATGTGCTAAAGTTGGAAAAACATTTCCTTTTATGAGCTGTCCCAGCTTCTGCTGCTTTTCACAGCCAACATTAAAAATTCTGAGGTTACTCCATTACAAAATGTGAAGACAATACAGACTACATCACCGACTCTACATTCTATAAAAGTTTCTTGGGATATAAATCCCAAAGCTTTTAGTTTGATTTACCAAGAATGCCGACATTCCTTTGTTTATTGTAGCCTGAGGAACAGGCTTTTCAACCTTAAAATCTTTTGAACTTGCCTTCCCCTGGAAATGAAAGAAAAAAAAAAAATCACTAGTCTAGGGTTTACTTTGGGGTTGTTCCAAAACTATTGTAAATTACTGTCACAAATATAAAAGGATTTTGATATTAAACTATTAGGAATATTCTCTAAACCCAAATAACACTGACATAACTGTATTTTTTGAGTAATGAAAAAGTCTTTAATGAAAACTAATATAGTAAAATTTGGGGGAAAAAAACCAAACCATAAAATATTCTGGTAAAGTAAGAAAGGATTTTAAAAATCTTTTCATTTTTCATACATAATTATTGTGGTCATTTTGTTTTGTACTGTTCTTAAGATAACAATTAAAACAAAAATGGAAGTACTGATGTTCTACATATCCTGCTTATAAAGAAGCATCCACAATATTTCAGTACCATTTAACTTCTTCTTGTAAGACTATTCCATATAGGGCGAGTTACATGTATGCCCTTTGGTCACCTCCAAAAAGAATCATTCTAAGACATAATGAATTAAATTTATCCTGATGCAAACAGATTGTGAAAGGACCTTGGCAAATAAACTCATGTTAGCATTTACACTAACTTCGTTAAAATAAAGCAAGAAGAGTTAAACAGTGTTTGAGAGAAGCACAATCAGGATGTTGTGTGAACTGTATGGTTACAGCACAACAGTTTTTTCAGGCTAGCAACCCTTAGTCCCTCCTTGCCTCTTGGGAAGGGTATGGGTCCACTACATTAATAAAACCAGGTTTCAAGATAACTTCTCAAGCCGACATTACCTTCTCCAAAGAAATCATGACCAGGATAGGTACAAGGATAACCATTTACAAGGGTGACAACAAACAGTGTTCTATATATTCTTGACACTGCCTCCAGCAATACTGTGAATTTCATCCTAAATTTTTCAACAGTGCACATGTAATTTCTCCCACACAGCTGACACTTATGGTAATATCTAGTCACTGTGTGAAGGTAGTATCAAAATGGAAATAAACTCAGAGAAGACCTTTAAAAAAAAAAGAAAAAAAAAGAAGGAAATAAATAAATTATGCTAAATATTAATGGTCTTCAAGGTCAATGTTTTCCCTGGTCTTTATGAGTAATGTGAGCTATACAAAACTAAATGTATGAAATGGACATAAACCCACAATACATTGAAGCACATCAATAAAAAAAAAAAAAGAACATAGTAATTGTTTTAAATGGCTTCTGTTTCTAACATTGCTTATTCACTGCCCTCTGAGTGCCTGTTAAATCAGGGAGCAGGTCATTCACCAGCAAAAGCAATTATAAAATGCAAATGACTGAGCATTTATTGTTAAGATTGGCTAGATAAAAAATGTCTGCTTAATAACATGTTTCCAAACAGATGACATAATTAGATGTTTGCATCATAAACAATAGGAAAAAATACAAGCCTTTAGCATTTTCTTTGAAAGGTTGCAATTAAAAAATAGATGAGCATTGTGATATAAATTCTGTTAAAAAGAAACAATTAAATTTCCCTCTGAGAAATTAGAAGGCACCATCTTGTGGTTACTCTGCAGGAGTGCAGTCAGAACAGCCTTCAGCCTGCCATCTCCTTCTACCCCTTCCTGCTGTGTCAACTGGAATGTCAAAATTCTGCCATAGACAAGGAAAATGCTTTGTCATTCCCATTATTTCTTATGAAAAAAATCAGTAAGGCTATGTGCTAGGTAGGACTAGAGAGGCTATTTAGCTCAAAATACACCCCAGATTATCACATTACTCAAATATGTGTTTGAGGTAGACAGCAAATTCAGAATTATTGGCAATCGTAGCAAAACCATGCTGAATTTCTAATAAGTTTAAGATCAAATGCTGCCATAACTTAAAGTCTCTGCAGCTCAGTAAAGCCGTATGAGTTTTTGAGACAGTTAAGATCAGAAAATCCTGTTATCCTTACATTATCAAAACCCAAACATGCTCTGTGCATTTTGCAGAAGGTGTTTGAAATTTTTTAAACCATTTACTTGAGCAAGAGTCAACCAGTTAAGTTTGTGCCATCTTCAAAGACACAGTCTCATATACAAGTCACAGTTCAGTATTCAGAATTTCTTGTTCAATAGAATCTGCAGTTGTAAGTAAAACACTGGTTTGTGTGTAATCTGTATATTCACAGCTACTGTTGACTGCTTTGGATCCAATCCTGCTGACTGTTCATTCATTGTACCTTGTGAGATAAACTATACAGACTGATCTTCTTCAACTCAATTGTGTAGCTGAGTGGTGAGTTATATACCGTGGAAAACTCAATTGTTCTTCTCTTCCTTGGGAAATGTATGTAAAATATAAACCAGTATCAATTTAGTTTTGTATTTATTGCTTTTACAATAACGTATAAATAAATATTTCAGAAAGGCTAATTTAACTGATGTTTACATGGTTATTTGATCATATAATTCCAGAAATATTTTGTAGGTATTTCAGTACGCTCTAAGATTTAATCTAGTATTTTGTATTGTAGGAAGTCTATGACCAAATCTCCCCTAGTGAAACAAACAGTTAAGGTATGCTGACAGGTGTCTCAATTCACATTATTCAAACTTAACAGTTCAAAATGAATAAAATGTACATCTGCTATTTTTTCACAAGCAGACCTTGTTCTAACCTGCTGATGGCTCAATGAGTTTTGAATGTATATATTTTGAATGAATATTGTTTTGAAACAATAGCAGAATTTAATCCATATATTGTTCTTTTTACATCCATCAATCTTAGTAATACTCAGTAAATTAGAACACTCATTTTTCAGACAAACTAGCTATAGTAAGTGTCAGACTCTGACAGTCTAACCGTGACAACATCCAGGCTTATCTTTGCTTTTGAAAGTTGTGAATAAAAGAGGAACTTCTCTGTGTCTGGAAAGTGTTGTGGTAGCATGGACCCATCTGTTTCCCAGAAAGGCTATAGCTAGTGTCACATGTTTCCTTTATATTTGACGATATTTGAGGATATTTGAGCATATCAGGAGCATGGATGTTCTGAACCACTTTGGGTATAAGTTGCAACAGTTTTTTAGCAAATAACAAAATTTTGTCTGCTGTTTTTCTGAACTCAAATCCTTACAAGATTTCACTCCTTCAACTAGATTCACACCAGCCAATGGTTCAGTTTACATGTGAATGTCAGGAGTGGGGTGACACTCAAAATGCTAGAAAAACATATCTAGATTATAGACTTTAAATCCGCATTGCCCGCCTCCCGACTGGAAGTGCTACTGTATATTTTGTATACATTAAAAAGCAGGCACACATGTTTATATGCCCATTTACATCCCAGGATACTCCATATATTCAGCAGCTGAAGTGATGTCATTTCTTTTCTTCCCTTGGTTTTTAATATGACCTTTGATCTTTCCTGTTCCCAAATGTTGACAAGCATTACACAAATGCCAGAACGATACCCTGATTCTAAAGGGATGAAACTATAAATGTTACCAAAAATAGGTGCCTCCTCTCTCCCCGTGGGATAACCAAGGCAGCATTACTTGCATGGTTTACTCATCCCAGCAGCTGAGATTTAGGGACTAGAGATAGATGACAGTACAGCTTATCTCCCCTTTGGCTGGTGCTACTCCCTCTCCTGGGCAAATGGGATCTGCTATATTTGGAGATGATGGAGAAGACATTCACTGAAGGTCTGTGGGTTCTGGGAGAAAAGTGGGTAAGGGGATGATGGGGTAGGCCATGTGTAGGGATGTTGGCATCATTTTTCTGTTAATTCCATAAGTTCTACTGAAATTTTACTGGTCTCCTGACATCAGGGTATGGGGGTGTAGTGGGGAGGGGAGAGAATATAAGAGATTGGTGGCAAGGAGGGAAGAGAGGAGAAAGCACTGACTCTCAACTGTTTCAGGTTCACTCCTAACTTTGTAAAATATCTCAATACTTGATGATGAGACCTTTCTGGTACAAGTACTGTTTAAAGGTCAGATACTTCCAGTCATTGCTATCTCTATCCATCATTAACAAACAAAAATTAAATAGAAGCAAAATTAAAAAAAAAACCAACACCCCCCAAAAAACCACAAAACCGTAGGGTTTAGAGAAACAAGATATGCATTCTCAACCTCCAAAATACTGAACTCATGTTACAAGATTATTATCAAAAGTCTTATTTTTGTTGTGTGCTTGTTAAAAATCCAGAAAAGCTAAATCAAATTATACTGATATCCAAATGAAATCCATATCCACCTTAGGAATGGATAAAAATTATTGAGACTTAGATGGGTTACTCAAGTAACTGGTATCTTTTTCCTCACAAATTCATTTGAGAAGCATAACATTCCAAGAATATGTTAACAGAAAGGAATCAGCCTGTATTATGATGAAGAAGAGGATCTAAATAGTCCTTTAACAATTTCGTAAAATGTACCCATGTTCAAATTGTGTTTAGGACCTTGTAACCTCACACTGCCTTTGTGTGTATTAGAAAAAAACTTCTTTAACAATATAGTTATAACAGGACACTTGCATACCAAAAGGTTGCTTCAAAAGAAGTGAAAACATACTGTAAATTTTCTGTATAATTATCCAAGTTACAAAAACTTACCAGTAGCATCTGGAAAAATACCAATATAATTATACCTGTTGGATTTACTACTGATTTTATTAAATTAAATTTCTAAATAGAAATATAGGAATTACCATAAAAAAAAAAACCTCCTCAAAAGGAAAAAAAGAAAAAGACCTAGTAAAATCCAATGTTTTCTCTATATTTTTAAAAAATATATAATAATAATATAATATATAATAATTTTGTCTATATTTTTAAAAGTCAGAATTTGTCATAGCAATAAAATATACAGTTTGAGTTTAGATTTAAACATGGGCACATACATATAAAAAGATTTATTTATTATGCAAAAATGATAGTTCCAACAAAGAATTTCACAAGATATTACTAGTGTTGGCACAATTACAGTATCGTGGTTGTATAAATTGCAAGTACAGAAGAAATTAACACCACAATCTTCAAAACTGAATCAGTTTGAAATTACAGGACATAGTATCAGTAGTAAACCCACCAAAAAAAAATCATGCTGACATAATCTTTTCCAGATGCTCCCAGGACAACTTTGTAAGTATAAACATCTGTAAAGAACATTTCTATAGAGACATTTTTAGATTTTGACTTTGAGCTACAGCCAGTTTGTCTTTTGAAAATCAGAATTATCTGTAGAAGATTTATTTGTTTCCCATTACAGTTTCATATTTCTTCTTCATCCATATAATTAACTGCAGTGAACTTCCAGGAGTAAAAAGCTGTCTTTTTTCAGGCTTGAATAAGAGGAGAAATAGTCACTTGTCCTGAAATCTGGCTACAATTAAACACATTGAAGACAAATTAAAAGCTGTAAATATAAAACTTTGGGTACTTTGCTGTGGTCCTTTGTTATACAAGTACTGTACTATGCAATAAACAATCAATATGCATCACTTACATTTGGCTACCAAATGCTTAAAGTATTCTTTAAATAGACCATAAATATAAAATAAAATAGAAAAAGACAATATTTACCTTTTCCAACTGGGCATTTTTTTTTGATTTGTACAAAAACTCCCCCACTGCCACAAAGACAGAAAGCACCAATCCTGCTGCCAGCACGATGAAGATTCCTCCAATATTTTGAACTCCCAAAGCACTGGCCTCTTTACTTTCCTCTTCTGGGCAACCATTGCCTCTCCACCACTTCTCTTTCATCATGTGGAGCTTGCCCTCTTCTTGCAGCTGAAGAATTGCTATAGTGATCTTGTCCCTATATGGAGAACCTAAAGAGACCACAGGGAATATATATTGCATGGGGTATATTTTAAGGAAAGTTAGTTATTCCTGATCAGAATAAAATGTAATATAATGTCACAGGAAAAACTATATCCTCTATAACCATAACATCTATCGAAAAGCCATTTACATCTCACCATGGTCACACTGGTCACACGAATACAAACCCACATGCACACACGTATAAATATATATGCACAAAACTTGATCCAGCTGGTGTTGCCTGTAAGCGAGGTAACTTAATGCAACAAGTCCTATCACACTTAGTCCTAGGGTCTCAAACATCTTCATGCCCAAATATTATGTCCAGCCAAATAGTATTAATCTTTCCATTTCCATCAGGTTTTTAATTATGCTGCAGTAGATTTAGTCTAATATACCTAAATCTACAGGATGTTGCTTCATAGCTTGTTACCCTAAAGCTAATCCAAGATCTGATATGTAATGAATGCTTTATACTATTATTTTATTAAAAGAGAAACAACAATTTATGCTTTAGGACCAAGCTACAAAGGACCCGATTTGATAGATTGTCAGGCACTTAAGATACCTTCCAAACATGCACTTATTTACTAACAGTACCAGGTAACAACGCATTCAGAAAGATAAGGTTAAGTGTGTTTGGATATCAGGGATGTAAATTTTCATAATTTAATGTATTCTTTCTCATAATTCAGTATTATAAGATGATATGATAATTTTTTAGCTTTTGAACATTTCAGTATTTCAAGGGACAGTTCAAAGGGTAGTGTTATATCTTTACATGTCATCTGTTCTCTTTTTCTTTATATAATGCATAAGGACTTTTCAATGAGTATTTTAAAATCTACATTAACTAATTAATAATGCCAATGGAGAAATCTTTTCTTTTTTCAATGTTAGAGAGTAAATCATGTCAGTTAGAAGTGCTTTCTTGTTAAGACTTGTGTAATGTTTAAGGAGAGAATAAAGCCATCATTTTTCTTCTTCTCCTGTGGAAACAGGAACAAAAGACTCTTTATTAACATGGTGAAGAAATCCCAGGGGAAAAAAAAAAAAAAGATTAAAAGGTGTGGCATCCCTGTTTCATGAGATATGAATTCAATTCTACGAAGAATCCCCACTCTTTTTCTTTCTGTCATAATAATACTACTTACTAACTATAATTTTGACAGTGTTTCCTTTGGCTGAGTAATAAAATGTATCTTCACTATCTTGACACCTTTTAAAAAAATCCTTTAGAGATGCAGCTCATTTGACTATCTCATGAAATGCGATCAGCTGTGAAGGAGCTGAAGGAATGCATGGATGTGATATTTTATACTCCTTACACCCTTGGAAAACATATATTTTCTTTTGGAATTTATTGCAATTTATTCTTAATTTCTTCACTTTCTTCTTATATACCTAGAGCTTATCACAAGAATAAAGCTAACAGCAAAGAGTTGCTGTGCCTCATGGAAGTAAAACGTAGAAAGGACCATTAATTACAAAACATTCTGGGCTTTTCCTTTATTCCAGAATAAAAGGTGGGAAAAGCTGGCCTGAAAGTATTTGAGTTGCAAGAACTTGTGTTTTTATCATTTATAGTTAGAAAAGAATGATATTCTGTACTAGGAGCTAAACTGACTTGACACAGGATGATATGGGAAGCAGAAAGAAAGGAAAACAAACTCTTTTCTACTCTTTTGTGCATGAAGGGGCCTAAGTCACACTTACAGAGCATCCTGATTATGCTGAAACTCTGCAAAACCCTATACTTGTCAAATTTCTTCAATCAGATGGAAGAAGGAAAGTGATTAGACCATTAGAGCCTGGGGGAGTGTAAGTGCATCCTATAATCTTTTGGGGATATTTTCAGCATTACACTGCCTATAAATATTTAACAACAACTTAAATAACATAGATTTTGAGAAATAATCTTGGACCCAGTGTAAGCCATCTTCTGATCTGACAGGCTGCTTTCTAATTAACCTGATTTGCATTTCATTTCCACACTTTCTGTTGGTCTAAATATAAGCAGTACCGACTATTTTTCATGTATAATTTATATATTCTAGGGACCAGATTTGTACGCATACAGTTCTAGTCCATGTGAAGCACCTAAAAAATAAATTAACTGAGGAATTCATAGACAAAAAACATGAAGAACAGACTAACCCTATCTACAGTTAGTTAACTGTATGAGGATTGCATTAGAAGCATGCAGTTAATAATGATTCAGTCCAAGAATATTTGTTTCACTTATTGTTGATGATTTGCAAAATTTTGCACAAATAGTTGTGGAGTGGACAGATTACAGGTCCTTTGGCGTTTCTCCTGCAACATTTGTATTTGCTATACCTTATCATCTTGTCTTAAAAGTGGTAATCTCACAAGTAAGGGGATGTGGGATGACCAGCATTGTATATTGCTGCTGTTAAATTAAGCATTTACAATTTTATACCCATGAAAAAGCTACCATTCAGTGCTGTAATGCTATTCTATTTCTGAATGTATTACAATGTTCTAAATTCATTGATCCACATTCTCCAACAAATAATGAGTTCACCTAAGAATCTGAGATGTGAAAAAAAGTAATTTTCAGTGCTGTTTATACTGATTCAAGTAGTTAATAAGAGAACAAAAGAAGCACAGCAAAGATATTATTTCCTAAGGTTGTATTTGCTCCTAGATTTTTTACTGATACAAGCTGGACTGCAAGTTCCATCAATGGAAAATCCACCCAGAAGCACCTGAAGTGGTTAAAAGTATCATGGTCTGACCTGTGGATGACAAAGCATACAAAAGGAAGAGAAAATAAATAGACAATATGGACAAGGCATCCAATGACACTTTGGATGTTAAAATCTTTAACCTTGCAGAAATGAAAATTTTCAGCAAGTAAACATAAAAAATTTTTGACATTCACTGGTAATTTTCCCTATCACTCCTATTACATGTGTGAAAGATGAATCAAGCCCTTCCATGAGATGTTGCAAGAAGGCCATGTCCCGGTTTTTATATTTTTTGAAATCAGAAATATTTCATTTAAGAGAATTTACTGTTCAAGAGACAAAAATGAAAAGAAAACAGAAACTTTAAGATTCCCAGACAATATATATGAATGCATTTGCAAAATAAATACAGTATAAACAAGAGTAAAGTAATAAAGCGGGGGGGTGGGAAATAATAAAATTTTACCATGTGAAGAAATGTGAATTTCAAATCTCAACCTTCAATAAAAAGACAAGCAGTTGAAAAAAATCTTACCAGTCTGTGCATGGGAGGAAGACTGGGAAGGGACAAACACTGTGGTATTTAAAACTCCATCCCAAAATTAGGGAAAAGGATGAGTATAGAATCTTCAACTGACTGCAGAGAACAGGAGAAGTCCAGTGCAGAAATATCTGACTTTTTCTTCCCTCTCTTTTCCTGGTTCCTACTGCTTTAATATCTCTATAAACTGATGAGCTCTTCCCATGACAGACTGGGACTGGAGCACCTACACAATATAATATATGCTGATCCCACTCTAGCTGCTGTTTGCAGGAATGAGAATTTCTACCAAAAGAATTTTAAGATGTTCTGTTATAGATTATAGAGACCTTAGTGCCTTCCTGTGATCAACAAACTCAATAAGAGATGTAATAATTTCTACTTACAGTTACCTGTTTATGAAAATTTAAAATAAAAATATGCATAAAATTCTATTGTATAAAGCATCTGTACAAAACTAAGGTAACAAAGTCTCAGCAATACTGCAGAATTTAGAGACAGGTAGATTTTCTGTCCTGAAGTCTCAATATATAAAGATCTATGCACATAATGTTATGTTTAATCATAAATTATGAACACATAAGCTTTTTATGTTGAGACTTCACTGCATACAAATTAGTATGTTGAAATCCTGCTAATCTGGCTGGTCTTGAAAATGCTTCCTACCAGATTAAAATTTAGTAAAATCTCCTGCCTGGTTACTCATAGTCTGTTTCATTCATTCCATCAAATGCAAAAGGAGTTGGAGCATATTGGGACGTGTAGAACTGAATTTGACCCTAAGTACATAAAAAGGAATAGCAGCATTCCACTATCTCCTTCATTAAGAAAATGTTGAACCAGCAATTTCTTTGTTTCATCATTCCACGTGCATTTTACTAAAAGAAATCACTACAAATTGTCTCGTATTTTGAAGGTTGGTGCCCATGGGACATAGTTACATGTTACTTTTGATTTGCTAGACACAAAAATCCATTCTGAACACCACTACACCACTGATAGCATATTTTCTTCCTGTTACTTTTTTCTTTTGTTATTAAAACCCTCAAGAGTATTCTACTTATCTTGCAACATTATTTCATACTCTGTGCGCTTGGCCTAAGCAAAAGAGAAAGGTAGTTAAGAATACACCATCATATTCAGGACCTAGGCACAAACTTTAGATCATCAAGAACTTCTTTTAGTACTGAAATATTTTTTGGAAGGAGAAAGCCACATGTAAGAGGAAAGATATTCCTTTAATACCTAGGTGTTGAAGTTGTATGTGAATAGTTTACATTGAACAAAGAAAAAAATTCAAGTTCTAGTTTTAGCAGTTGAAAGGGAGAAGCACTTCAAACTCAGCATGAGGATGTTTGGGGATTTTTTTTCTTTTGAGGTTTTTGGGTTTTCTTCAGTATGAGCCCATTCCCACTGTGGTTACAACAGATCTATCTATCTTAAAGCTAGCTTGGGTACATACACATAAGATGCAGTCACAGTCTCACTCCAGTGTAGGCATACTTGAAATTTCCATAAGAATCCTAGTTAACACCATTCATACTGCTGGGCACAGGTAGAATCATTTAAGTCTTGCCATATAGACATTTCTCTACACTTATCCCATAGCTTAGCCCCATCAAGAATCACAGACTAAATGTTCTGCTACCAAGATGATTGCCTGCTTAGTTAAATCATATACAAAAGCTTTGTTTGTTATATTGTTGTGTTACCTCTTTCCATCAGTTATGATGATGAAGCTTTCCTTTTGTTTTTGCAAGACAAAATTTAGTCCAGGCCTTTGGAACAGCCATTCCTTGCTAGGGGATAACTGGTGATGTGGTGTATTGAGTTCAGTTTCTCTAAAGTGTCATGCACACTGACATCATAGGCATAAAAGAAACAAGATGGAAGGGATTTCATTTACACATAATGGTGGGGTAGATGTTTAGACTGTGAGGAACCATGGAAAAACTACTTCCTACAGCCTCATGCATCACAGGGCCTGAAACACCTTTCAGAAATCTGTAGCATAGTCAGTACGCAGTAATAAAGACTGACAGCCACAGTTACAACATGCCATAGAAAAGGAATAGGCAGCTCAGGGGCACTGGGTATAGGAGAAGCACTTACTTTAGCTCCACATAAATGTTTTTCTTTTAAAAGTCACAGCGAACTCTGCTCCCTAATTTCGTTAACTCTAATTGGGATGGGAGGGAAGAGACAGAGAGACAGGTCAACACAGCTTGGTTCGTTCTTCCTATCTGTGGATTCAAAAGTCTCCAAGCAACACGTGAAGAAGAGAGATTCTGTCAGTTCCCAGTCCCTGGCTCCACTTTCAAAATCAGCTCATTTTCACATAAGAAAAGATCACTGAAGACTCTAAGTCATGGAGTAATGCCATTGCCATAGCTGGGGATTTGATGGATTAAAATTCTTTGGCAATCATAGGAAACAAGCAACACCCCACAGTGAAGAGAAGAACAATAAATCAAAAGAAAAGACAATAGTTCCTGTAAAATTGACACAGGAACAGATCCTCCTTCATCCCAAAATCTGGATTTCCATTTAACTCCAGGTAAATGAGCAAGGCTCACCAATTAAAAAAAAGAATAAATAAAAAAGGACCACAGATGAAAAGATGTACTCAGTAGAAAATTAGCCACTTCTGCAAGAAGTAGCAGTTGGCCAGGTATTTTTAAAAGTATAGAACAAACCTGACATCATTGCATTACACCAAGAGATAGATGTGGATTCTAAATGTAGCTCTGATAACAGACTTTCTTTGTGATGTTAGGTAAAGCACTTTTTCCTGTTTCTTAGTTCTGTGCTCACAGAAAATTTGCTGGTTTGTATTTATGAAATGATCAGACATTACAGCATTGTCACCTCTAAGGTACATATAAATTAATAGCAAAGAATCACAAACATACAGATTAAACACACTTCCTAAGTATACTGAAAACAACTGCTATATTAATAAACTGAGTGTTTTTAATGTAGAAAGGTGTGAAAATCTTGGGTTTGCCACCCCAAGAGACTAGTACCTTTTATATACATTTCCTATTAATTTATGATTAATGCATTAAAACATGAGATAGATTTAAATATTAATAAAAATTTTCCTTCATGCTCCTCTACCAACTGTCCTTCAACTTCCATATGGACTTTTAACTCATGGGCTTTCAGATTTCTGAGCATGAAGATGCCTTTTTTCAAAGTTCTTTAAATACTCCACGTTGTGGACAATATTGGGAATAAAGGAAGAGTCAGGTCTAATATAAGAAATACTTGCAACTGTGTTGCATATACGTCAGATTTCCCATTCTTGTCTTTCCCATTCTTGTCAAACTGGGGGGGCGGAGGAGGGCTGGGTAAATAACTGTCTGGATGGCCAAGCCTGGTCATCAGAGTTAAATACAGTGGGTGACTGGTCGCAACTGGTGTTCCCCAGGTCGCAATTTTGGGGCTAGTTTCCTTTAACATTTTTATCAATGATCTGGATGAGGGGATCAAGTGCTCCCTCAGTAAGTTTGCAGATGACACCAAGCTGGGCGGGACTGTTGAGCTGCTGGAGGGTAGGAGGGCTCTGCAGAGGGACAGGCTGGATCGGTGGGCCAAGGTCAATTGTATGAGGTTTAATAAGGCCAAGTGCAGGGTCCTGCACTTAGGTCAAAACAACCCCATGCAACGCTACAGGCTTGGGGAGGAGTGGCTGGGGAGATGCCCGGCGGAAAGGGACCTGGGAGTGCTGGTTGACAGCCAGCGGAACATGAGCCAGCAGTGTGCCCAGGTGGCCAAGAAGGCCAACAGCATCCTGGCCTGTATCAGAACTCGTGTGGCCAGCAGGAGTAGGGAAGTGATTGTGCCCCTGTACTCGGCACTGGTGAGGCTGCAGCTTGAATCCTGTGTTCAGTTTTGGGCCCCTCACTACAAGCAAGAAGGATGTTGAGGTGCTGGAGCATGTCCAACAAAGGGCAATGAAGCTGGTGAAGGGTCTGGAGCACAAGTCTTACAAGAAGCAGCTGAGGGAACTGCAGGGGTTTGGACTAGAAGACCTTTAAAGGTCTCTTTCAACCCAAACTATTCTATGATTCTGTGATTCTATAACCATTCCCATTTCATACTAATTTCTGGTGTTTTCTTTATAGAACTGTCATTAAAAAGTTCATGTAGGTTTATAAAGCTGAAAATAACCAAGAGGGATCCTGTAGCTAAAATTTATTTCATATTAAATTTCTCATAATTTTCCATCTGTAAGTATGCAACATATTTGATATCAAAATTAGGGAGATTTAGGACTACAATGGTCATGAATTCTTGTGTTCATAAATACCTACGTTTTTAGGAGTGGAAACGGGACATCCTTGAATATATTACTGTAACTAGCTTAAAACATATCTATCCTCCACAGTGACAAAATTAAAAAAAAAAAAACATGCATAATGGTTGCCTATAATTAATAATTTAAATAAGATATGATGACAACAGGTTTAAGACCAACACATTTTTCTCTATTTGTTTTTGTAGTACCAAGTTAACCTGAACAGAATTAAGACCTTTTTTTTTTATTTTTACTTTTTTAAATACTCAGAATATTATTACATCATTATATGACATGCATATCCTAGTCTATTTTTTCTTTTGTTTTCTTTTATCTTTTTTCAACACACTTTCTTTTTCTCATCCCCTCCTCAAACTATCATTGTAAACAAGAATATCTTTTAGGTAGATTAAATACTGAATTCAAACAAATGAAAGTTAGTAAAGTTTTTCACAGACTCTTCATGCACTGTAACATTACAGACAGTTTGAAAAGATCATAATCATAATGCACTATTATCTCTCTACCCTTGTTGAACTGTGCAGCTGCAGAATAGGAAGACACCTTTGGTGAAACCTGTACTGAGAAAATCAGTGATATTATTTTTTAACACATCTGAAAGTATTTCATATTTATGTAGTGGGGTTTTTTTCAATTCTCCTTGCAAACCTAGAATTTGCAAGAGGTTTGCAATATGAATCATCATTCATCACATATGAATGGTTTGCAATACAGCCTCCTTTGTGTGAAATATATGTCTAACGCTACCCAGCCATAAATAGCTGAATTAAGGAAGTCTAACGAAATACTACATTCAGGTCTGCTATACATGAAGATTTCAGGAAGACAAGAGTATGTTGAAAGACAAGAGATGTGTAAGGTCATAACAAAAATGTCCAGACCTGAAAACCCAGTTCATGTTTTTGCAGAACACCCGTAACCCCTGCCAAGCTGAAAACAATGAATGTCAGTGTTTTGCCATTAACTGTTTCATCATGGGTGAGGTATAAAGTGGCATTGGGTATGTATAAATTGGCCTTGGGTACACCTAACTGAAATCTGCCATCTGAAATCTGGGCAATCTTCAATTAATTTATTAAAAAAAAAAAATAGACCTTCGGAGTTATCAGAATTCCTACAAAGTCTCACATTGTCTTTGTAGGAGATGATAAGAAGTTTCAACCGCTACTGTTCTATTAAATGGTGTTACATATATTTCTAATCCCTCAAGGGCAGTCATCCCACAAGACAGTCAGTTCTTGGTTGATCCGTGGGAAAAGAAGGTATCAGCTAACTGTGCAACATATATACAGAGAGAATAAGAAGTTTAACTATTCAAAGAGTGCTTAAAACATTGGCTTTCAATGTTTCACTCACGGTGCTGTTTGTTTATAAAACACCATGACAGATTCAAAGCCATGGTGCTAGCCTTTTCATTTCTCCTACCCAACTTAGAGAATTCTGTCCTCAGCAGTGGGGTTGGAAAAGATAGCTAGAATTCAGATTTAATAAGACCTTTCAGAGTTTTAAATTTCTATCCCATTACAAGGGAATAGAAAGCATTTCAGTACTGTGACAGGCAGAACTTTGGAAGTACCCTCCGAAGATGGTCTAGTCCACCCCACCTGCTCAAGCTACAGCACGTTGCTCAGGGCACGTTGTCCAGTCAGGTTCTGAATATCTCCAAGGATGTAGAGTTCACAACTTCTCTGGGCAACTTGTTGTAGTGTTTCATCACCCTTACTATAAAGAAGTCTTTTTGTGTATGTGTGTGTTTTTTCCCTCTCACATGTAAATGAAATTTATTTTATTTCAGTTTGTGCCTTATGCCTCTTGTCTAGTCACTGGGTGCCAGTGAAAAATGTCTGACTCTTTCTTCGTTATGATCAGATACACCCTGAGCTGCCTTCTCTTCTTCAGGCTGAACAGTCCCAGCTCTGTCAGCCTCTCCTGTAGCCATCAGAAAGGCTGTGATCAGTTTGCTTTCAGTTATTACACATCCCTCAGAAGAACCTTAAAGCATTGTAGTTAAACTACAGGACACTGAGTGGAGAGTGATACTTACTCAGTGAGTCTGGGTTGCTGGAAAAGGAGATGCCACTTCTAATAGACAGTGAAAAAGAAATACATAGCCAGGAAATGCAAGACAGAAAAAATAGTTCATGCTGCAGCTTTTTCAGATCAAGAATGCTTAAAACCATGTAAACACCATGTATTGGGATGCAACACACTAGTTTGTTTGTAATTAGGCGCAACATATCAGGACAGAGACATTTTACATTTGTAGATGTGTCAACACTGAAGTTTTAATAATGTCTTTGCTTCAGTTGCATCTGTTTAGTAAATTCCTACTAGAAACTTCTTCTTTAAGGCAGAGTCTGCTCGCAACAGCTACCAGACTCTAAGAATTTTGGCAATGCTTTATTGATACACAGCTCAGTCTCTTAGCATGTCTATCAGGTAGTGCTTCAATATGCTCATACTTCTGAGGTAACTATAAAAAAGAGTTCTTTCATCAAATATGTTAGCTACACATTCTTACATTTCAGCAACAATAAATTAACTGCTGAAGCAGTTGAAGTTTGCAAATTAGTTCCAATACATGGTTTGACCTACATAAAAATAAATGTCTTGCACCTATTTTTTGTGCATTATGTGCAGCTAATGAAGACAAATGTATTAATTTGTTTTAGTTACAGAAGAACTGAAGCTCAGCACTTTTATGCGTGTATAAGTGATGAATATTACAGTTCAAATTATATGAAGGATTACAGATTAAGTGCAGGCAAGCAGAAGAACGAGGCCTTCTGTGTTGGTGCATGGTTTCCTATTTATTCCTATAGAGACAGACTTGTTTATATCTCTCATCTCCAAAGACTGGTAAAAGATGCTGCATAATTTGTATGGGTCTGAAGGTAATAAATAGCTTCAAGAGAACTAAAGTGTCTTAAAAATAAAACCAAATGATTGCTTAGAAATTATTTTTATTATTATTTTTCGTAGTGCTTTAGATTTTGAAAACTATAAACAAGGGACAATGTTTATACAGTTAGCGTTTAGCAGTTCAAAAATTGCACAGTGTTGATTACACTTACTATTACAAACTACCTACAAATGTATAATATATATACATGAACACATACACACATTTTCTAAGCAGACAGAGTGCTGGACTGTAAGATGGAATTTTTTTCCAGGAGCAGTAATTTATAACAGGTAATAGACAAGGATAGTTCAGATATCACTCAGTGTCCCACACAAGAGAAACAGGAAATAGCTTCAGAATCTGAAATCTCAGCAATGCTTAAATTGAAAGCCAATGTTGACTGCTGGGTTTAGTACTTTACAGAAGAAATCCAGGAATATATTCTCATCAGTGTAAATTTTAAACTCTTCAATATTTTCAGATATGTGGAATTTAGTTTCAGTTATGTTAACCAAGTGTATTGTTAACAATTTTGGGGACTAAATTAATACATTTTTTACCTGTTACTCCTTTCAATTTTGGAACTTCCTGCTTTTTGACAGCTTCCTGTATCGTTCATACCTGTAGCTTTGTTGGTTCTACATAAATATATTTAAACATAGATGTTTAAAAAGTACAGACCTTCTGACACCAGTTAGTGTCAGAGTTACTGCAAGAGAGGAAAAGCAAGATCTCACTAACGCTATCTGTGGAGCCTAGGATGCTTTTTTTCTTGTATTTTTTCAAATAAGGCAACATACGATTCTGATCTTAGAAAATGGTGCAGTATTTAGGAGACATAATAGAAACATTTTTTAAAAACTGGCTTTTTTTCCTGAAAAAAATGTCTAAAATTATGTTCTGCATTGATCACTGACTGCCATATGTACAAATTAATTGAAAGGAATGTGCCAGTCATGCTTGGTGCCAGTCATTGTGCTCAATGTCATTGTTTTCTAGCCTTGCCTGAGATTTAAAGGAAGATTTTAAAACACACCTTTTCAAAACATGTCACCTTTCCAATCTGGTGGACATGTGAAAAGGAAATGATGTGCTTAACTTCATATAGTAAGGAATGTTGATAAACTCCAGTTAATTTTGAAAGGGATCCTATGGATCTTTTGTTTTGGTTTGGTTTGTTTTTTTTTAAAGGTATTTAGTAGAAGCGAGTGTTTTCATTTCTTGTGGCTCTGTGTTGTCTTGTCTCTGTGGCCCATAATGTTCTTTGATTCCTAGCCTTGACCTCCGGGAGAAAAGACAAAAAGAAGAAAAAATTGAAGCAGCACCAATGCGAAGGGGGATGAAAACTGTGTTGCTCAAGTTCTGCAAAGTTTGAGATAGAATGAATGTGAAGCATGGAAAAAAAAAAAGGTTTTTTAAAATATGGAAAACTCACTTTGGCAGTTCCCCCCGCCCCCGCCACCCCGCAACTAGTCATTTCTGTTAGATTGCAACTGTTTTATTTTTGCCCCTGAGAGATACATTGCAGCTTGTTGCAACTAACACCAAACAGAGCAGGCTCTCAGGATTGTCTTCACACCCAGTCTAACAGCTGTCTCTGCAGAAATCCCATTTCCCCTTCTGCATCCCAGTTTGTTTGCTATCACTATCACTGCTTCCTTCATACTATGACTAATGCTCATCTAGTCTCATTAGCAACTACGCCATTAAGCATGAAGTAAATTAGTTTCATGAAAAAAGATGAACAGTATTCTGTCAGTTTAGGTCACTAAACCAGCTCATATAGCTGTCAGTTTTTGCAAAATGCAGCATCCCTATGCCAGTTTAAAATGACAGTGAAACTTCAGCATTACTTTCTTGTTCAGGTATCTTATAGGTAGAAATTTTATACCTGGTGGTTTTTGGTTGTTTTTTTTAAAACAAGTGATCTCATTCCCAGAATCAGATCAATAAATTTTTACAAGCCTTGTTGGTTCTCATAGAAGCAAATTAACAATACAGGAACAGACTGAAAATCTGCATGTGTGTGTGCAGTAACAGTAAAGAGCACCACATAGAATGGAAGCATCAAACATGCTAAAGACTGTTATCAAACACTTCTTTAGGAGAAAAAAGTCTGTCTTTCCCAGCAAATCTGTTCTCATAAAACAACTGGAAGGGCAAGAGAGAACTTCATCTTTAAACCAAGACAACAAAAACTATCAGAACTGAACATTGGCGAAGGTTTAAATAATGTGTTTGGCCTGATGACATTCCTGACACTAAAACATACTGGGAATACTGAAGTAAGGTGAATGCACTCAGCAATTAAAATAAAACATTCCAAAGTAAACCTTTCAGGGAGTCTTCTAATTTTCTCTAAGAATATAAGCAAAAAAAAGTAAAAGATAAAAAAAGAGGCAGAGGAAAAAGAAAAGGCACAGAAGAAAAAGGGAAAAAAAAGGAAAAAAAAAAGGAAAAAAGAAAAAAAAGGAAAAAAGAAATGCATAAACAATGGCATCCAAGTACTGGAATGGAATGGAATGGAATGGAATGGAATGGAATGGAATGGAATGGAATGGAATGGAATGGAATAGAATAATTTCAGTTGCAAGGGACCTGCAACAATCATCTAGTCCAACTGCCTGACTGCTTCAAGGCTGACCAAAAGTTAAAGTATATTAATTAAGGGCATCGTCCAAATGCCTATTAAACACTGCCAGGCTCGGGGCATTGACCACCTCTCTAGGAAACCTGTTTCAGTGACTGATCACCTTCTTGGTAAATAAATGCTTCCTAATGTCCAATCTAAACCTTCCCCGGTGCAGCTTTGAGCCATTCCCATGTGTCCTATCACTGGAAACCAAGGAGAAGGGCTCAGCACCTCCCTCTCCATTTGCCCTCCTCAGGAATCTGTAGAGGGTAATGAGGTCACCCTGCAGACTCCTTTTCTTCAAACTAGCTGTCCTAGTTTCAGCTGGGGTAGAGTTAATTTTCTTCCTGGTAGCTGGTATAGCTCTGTATTTTGGATTTGGGATGAAAATAATGTTGATAACATACTGACGTTTTTAGTTGTTGCTAAGCAGTCAAGGACTGTTCAGCTTCCTATGCTTGGCCTCAGAGCGAGAAGGTGTGGGGTGCACAGGAAGATGGGAGGGGACACAGCCAGGACAGCTGAACCAGACTAGCCAAAAAGATATTCCACACCATATGACGTCATGCTCAGTATATAAACTGGGACAGTTGGCCTGGGAGGTGTTGTGGCTCAAGAACTAACCGGGCATCAATCAACAGGTGGTGAGCAATTGTTCTGCGCATCACTTGTTTTGTAAATTCTTTTATCATCATTATTAAACCCTTTTGTTTTCTGTCCTATTAAACTGTCTTTGTCTCAACCCACGAGTTCTACCTTTTTTTCCGATTCTCTCCCCCATCCTGCCCTAGGGGGAGTGAATGAACAGCTGTGGGGGTTTTTTGCTACCTGCCGGGTTAAACCACAACCCTAGCCAAACCCAGTGTCCTCAGGTGCTCCTTATAGGACATTCCTTCCAGCCTTGCCACTAGCTTTGTTGCCCTACTCTGGATGCATCCAAGTGCCTTAACATCCTTCTTAAATTGTGGGGCCCAGAACTCATTATCGTTATGTTACTCATCTATGTCATAGTCCTTCAGAAAGATGTACAACTCCAGGGTAACTGTACTATACATTTTCATTGAATCAGAAATTAAATGGACTGCCCCCTACTTTGACGGTGGCTATAATGTCTGACTATGGACAACTGTAGCTTCAATTTTTATATTCATTTTTAGGTAATTTTAATAATAGAAGTAATAGAAGGTTTTCTATTCATACTTTAATCTCTGTTAAACTGAGATTAAACTGTAAAACTTTCTAGCACCACTATGTTCTAAATATATAACAACAGATTACTTTTCTTTACTAGAAAACATTCAGGGTATTTGTTTAAAACATTAATTTGAATGTAGTTCATGGTGTAAGTGTAGAAACTGCTTAACGAAAGAAGTTAATTCAGACATGTAGCTATAGAACTCAAGGCTTTGGGCTTTTAAAAGCTACACAAAACATAGGAGGCAACATCCTACACATTGGTAGGATGATGAATTGATATTCTTACACTTACAAGGTGTTTACTCCCATTTTATCTACTTTTTATTTCACAGGCAAGCTCCAAAAGTAAAGTAATTTTTAGATGACTACAAAATCGGAGTGCAAATCTCTGTCTGGAATGATAAATGCAACAAGGGAGGAGGCTAAGTGAATTCATTGAAGAGTTAAGACTATTTTGAGATCATCTTCATAACATCTTTTTTTCACTTTCTATTGCATATTTAGAAAAAAGTCATTTGTTTCTGTTTTTACTACATTAAGTTTTAAACTTTGAAATTACAGACATCTGAAACTTTTCTTTTGTTCTTAAGTGATTTATATTCCCTACTGTGCCTTCATTTAAAATTTTCTATATTTAGAAATGTGCACTTAAATAAAAATGGCAGGTAATTAAATATTTTGTAAAATACCTGCATTAAGAACACAGTTAGGTTTACTTTATAAAATAAAAACTTTTACTCTGAATATTATTCCTAGGTCACTCCTTATAGACAGAATAGGCAATATAAATCAGCTGAACCTATACAATGTTATTGGATACAACATGATTAGTTAGCAATTAAATATTAAAGACGTGAGCCTCAAACCCTTTCCAGCATTTTTCAGGGCATCTTGATAGTCCATCAGTATGGAAATATCAGGGAAACAAAGAGTGATATGCTGTATTAGGAAAAGTCATAGTTTAATCACAGCAAGGGAAAAGTCAAAAACCTTGTAAAAGTTAAGAGAGTCATGTAACAGATTCAGCTCACTACATTTTGCAATGGAGATATTATTAATATTAATATTAATATTAATATTCTTAATTATTAGGAATTTATTTTCTTGTAATAACTGTACAGGAAGAAACAATTAAAATATGTGTATTTCACCTTTTTCTCAAACTGTTTTTTACCTCACCGTTATCAGATATTATAGCGACATCATTGCTATATAGCTAAAGACCCCTCTTAATCTAATTCTGTAACTTTCCGCAGCTCAAAAATCACAGAGAAACAGTAGAGAAATTACTAGCTCTAATTTCTTATACACACCATATCTCTCAAACACCACTTTCTATTTTGTATTTCTTCAGATTTAGAAGAAACATATGCAAATTTTTAGGATTACTTATATCTACCATTTTTCATTTCCAAAATGTCAAAGGCATTATTTAGCATGTATCTCCACACATAAAGAGTTTCTCTGGCATATACAGGATACTTCTGGGTTGCCACATAAGTGCAGATCATCTGAAAGGTGCATGCTCAGTAGATCTGCTCATACAGAATTAGTTTGACATACACACTTCTCAGTCATTTATGTACTCCAGGTTCAACGTAGAAGCAACTGTATTCTACAAATTTAATCTTACATGCAAATATTTCTGCAACTTCAAGCCACTATTCCAGGAGATAAACTGGATATTTTTGTAAATTTGGGGAGATGACATCTCTATCTTTCAGATACCATGCCTCCAATACAAATAGTTCTGTATTGTTATGTTCAGAGATTTGTTGCTTCCCAAACAGGCACGAACAGTGACGTGTTTTGTTTGTGAAACCATTCCACTGTAGTTTTCCAAGCACTTGACAAGTTACTGTTAGGATTATTAATCCCCAAAAAATATTACTCAATTGTGTGTCTATAAGCTTCTTCCATAATCATTAAATAATAATGAAATATACTTCTATAGATTTAACCATGTCATAATATCTTTTAAAAACTCTTGAACTATTTTTTTCCTGTAGAAATGAGATTAGCTATAATGCATGAGTTTATTTTGTATTATCCACTGCTCTGTAACATTTTTTAGCTTCAACAAAGTAGCACATTGAACAAAAACTATTCTGACAGGCACTGTGGATATGCTTCTTTGTAAGGTTTCCTTTCAAATATATGTGTGAATTACACATTTTTTTAGCAGAGGCTACCCAATCTCTTTCAGCTGAGACTGTGAGGTTAATACACAGAATACAAAACTTTTATAAATGTTAGTTCTCTGGATAGGATTTTATAGATACTGCCCAAACACAGGATTAATCTCGTACTCTTAGCTGTTCTGGGAAAACTCCGGGTGTTGTTTTATCATACCTTTGTTTCCTTTGGAAAAACTTACTTTACATCTTATTTTAGGTTCTGTTATATTTCCTTTTATGAAGGCCTCATCTTTTTTTTCAGATCTTACTTCAACTTCTTTTGGTAAGTTTAACACTGTTTAAACTCTTGTTTTGCTTCCCTTGGTGATCTTTGATTCCTGCAGGGATGTCCTCTATTTGTTTCATCTTGATTCAAGACAATTGTCAGCTCACAGATCCCCTTGTACACTATTTCTCTTGACACAGATAATTTGTTATTACTTGGAATCTAGCAGATGAATAAGAGCTGAATAATGTCTTTGATATGATTTGAAGTTAATGAAGAAATAGTGCAATCATAATGCCTATTCTCCCCAAATAAGATAGGGGACAAAGACCAAAAGACATTTTACTCTACTTGCTTCCTTGCTCTTTACATCAAATACTTCTTCCTCTAAAACTTTAACTCTAGAGGACCATTCCTGGCTTTACCATTGCTTTTCATCTGTTTTCTATGGTGTTTGCACTACTTCTCTGATTTACACATAATCAAAATAATTTGTAAAATAGCCTGTTCGCTCCAATTCCTATCACTTTGGAACTTCCATGGGCACTTGGATTTCTGGGGCATACTTCAGATGCTTCACAAATTTGCATGCAGCTTATTCAAGGATTTTAAAGTATCACTAAGACTCAATTTTCCCCATACTAAACCTAAGTGGAAGGTGGTTTTCACCCTCATAATAACAAAAGGTTTATATATCAGAAAATATGAGATGCCAAAATGAGCAGCAGGACTGAATTCCAGTTACTTCTGGCACTTATGTGACTATAGAAGGTATTCAGCAATATAAGAAGCCACAATATAACAGGGTGGAAAAATTGGTATATGGGTTAAAACTAGATTCCTAACAACTAATTCTTCAAAGACAGAATGAACAGAATCACAATTTTTTCAGGGCATGTCCATTTCATAGTGAATTACTGAAATCACAAAAGTTATAAAGGTGTTTCTAAAGTTGCAGTGAATATCTACAACATATGGGGAAACCTATGTTTGATAATACTAGATACCTCTTTATCCATGATATTCCAGTAAAGTTTATTTTTTAACATTCCTTACCCTGTGCTTAATTTAAAGCGCTGGACACAACCTTCCCCATACAATGATTTAGTGTATACTGTTAACACAGATAAAATCAGTACCAACTGTAAGACCAATTTGAGAAAAACATAAAACATATTCACATCAATCAAAAAATGATAAATTCTTCTTAAAAATAAAGTTAAAATAAAAATTGGTCTTGCAAAGAAGTCAGCAGAACAATCTTACAATATTAATGTGCAGTACTGACAGAGTCTTTGTGTCACACCATTTTCTAGTCCCATTTATTCTGAAATCTAAAGGCAGATCCTCAGTTCATGTCCTTCAAAAATCACTACAGTCAATGGGATCTCAGTGACTCAGTGCTTGCTGAATCCCATCCTGTGGATTCTAGTAGCAAAACAAATGTCAGTAGTTGGCTTCTAATCTTCAACTAATGTTTTGTACCTAGTCAAGAACACCTGACCTGGAAAATATTTACAGGATTGGTATTGTTCTGCAAAATCATCTTCCACAAGGTTAATTCAGTATTTCTTTTGTCTGGGGATTATACATGGCATGTTTTGGAATCTTTCCTCTCCTTTTAAGTATCTCAGTGATTAGTCTTCTCAGTATACAAGCATTATCCCCATTTGCTAATACAAACCTTGTACTACTAGCACCACATTCTCCAAAGAGAGAGGTCAACATCTTAAAAATATTTTTTTAAAAAATAAAGTACTGTGAAAAGTACTTTTTGTTGTTGTTGAACATATAGAAGGCACCATGTAAGAGAAACATATCCTATGAAACTGTCAAATTTTTTACAAAGTAACTTTTTTTTCTGTTTATAAAATATGTAATGTTTTCCCCAGGTGGGAAAAAGAGAATGAGAAAAAATGTTAGCAACGTAGAGAAAGTAACAGTGTATTGGAGCTTTTCTATGCTACTGCAGCAACTAAGATTAATGAACAGAGAACAAATAGTTGACGTATCACCTACCCATGGGAGTTCCAACGCCGTAACCTTTTGAGTCTATCAGGCCTCCAATCTGTGTTAGGTTACAGTTCCGCTGTGTGACAAACTCAATGGTTGTCGACTCCATTAAAAACGCATAATCAGAGGTAAGCACACGCTGGATACCTTCTTCATTACTTTTGACAAGTACTGACTGCCTCCTGCTACTCATGAAGGCCCACATCTTGTCGTAAGTGGAGATCTTCGATTTCTGAAAGACAAATATTAGATGCAACGTGAATAAGAATAATACGCTTGTAAGAGTGAAAGCAAATTCTCAGTTTGCACGTTGCTCTCATCGTATTTTACTATGTGTCAGGTTTTGACAAGGCATTCGTCTAAGGGTGCCTGTACCTTTCACCTCATTTGTATCTCTTGTCTTCTCTGTATAAAACAAAACAGCTGGACAGATACTCAAGAAAATGCACAATATTTGTTGTTTATCTGTTTTTTATTGTTTATATGTTTTTATGTAGGATGAAGGCCTACAAGTATTTGAAGTCAGTGGAAATCTATTAAGTATTTCACTGCAGCCAAATTCATCAACAATTCTGGTGAGTGCTATAGGAGAATCTGTGGATTCTGGCACATTTGAAATTTTTACTCTTATTTCAATCACTCAGCTACATCTGAGCAATTCAGAAAACCTAATGCACTGTGTGGGAACCTGAAGTAACCAAAACACTTACAGACGGCAGTATATAGAGAAAAGTTGTGAGGGAGAAGGCAGCAAACATTTTATCCATTGTATACTTGGAGGAAGATTTTAGGTAAAAGACAGTATCACACTCTGGTCACACTAATAGCAGCTTGCCATTCAGAAACTGACTACTAAAAGTCCTAAAAATTATAATATTCCCAGAAGATTGGGAGTATTAATGCAAATAATGCAAAGAACTATTGTGATAGGGAGAGACGGTAGTTTGGGACAAAGGAGGCTAGTTTGGCACAAAGTCTGCTACGCGACTATAGCAAAGTTGCTTCCTTTCTTTCACCTCAGCTTATTTAAAAAAAGATATTACCGTTACTCATCTTTGTAAAACACAGCACTTAAGAGATCTTAACCACTGGATAAATTGAAAGTATTAGTAGTACTGAACTTTTTATATTACATTTGCCCCATGTTTTAATAACGTTTCAAACTCAAGATGTATCAGAAAATGTTTAGTAATGTGAAATTTTGCCTAGTAAATAAAATGTAGAAATACAGCATGAGAACTAGTATAGACTTTTTAAGGAATCTTTCATCTTTTAATGTCAGCCTTAAACATAAGTCTGCAGTCAGCTCTGGTGGAGATACTAAACAAAGATTGACACTACAAACCTTTCTGAAGTTCAGCTGATTGGCAGCCATAAATTCTGCCCCAGAGGAGAATTAACAGTGTATGTGGAATGAAAAGAACATTTACTTAGAAAAAAGAAGATTTTATCCCCCTGCTGAGATACAATCCAAGACTTGTATCGCTCTGCCTGGGGACTTAGCAAAGCAAGCATTTGAACTAACTCTAGTGTCAGTGCTAACAAAACTGAAGACTTTTAGGACTCTGCATGAACACAGTTACTGTACTGAACATAGTATGTGGCTGATTGCAAAAGATTGTAGTAACAATGAAAGGGGAAATCATTTTTCTCAGAATATACTGTGAAAGCATAGAATAGAGAAGATCAAACAGATACGGTCTCTCCTCATAGGGTTTGTTTCGAAAATCAAATAATTCTTGCAAGCATTTAATACTGCACTGTAGCATAACATACTTTAAGCAATGCACATCAGCTCTTTAGGAATCTAAATTACTATGTAATACAAAAAGGATGGAAAATTAATGTTTTTCAATATTTGTAAAATTTATCAAGAATCTGTATTTAACTCTTTTGACATACAATCTTTACCCCAGTACACGAAACAAACATTTTAGCCACTATAAAAAATCTGAGCAATACAAATTGGCAGAGAAAACAATTTTAGTAAAGTGTTAGATACACATTGCTGACACATGTTGAGGAAAAAAAAAAAAAAAGAAAAAGAAAAAGCCAAATGAGCGATAGCAGAAAATAAAGAAAGAATGAACCGTAATACATACACATTTCTATATTTCTGTTGGGGAGAAAAAAAAAAACCTCCAGGATGAAAACATGTTAGCAAGGGAAATGGTTGCTTTCTACTGAAGCATTACAGCATGTGAAAAAATGCAATATCCTCTAAAAGACAGAGTGCTTGTATTACAATGACTGATTTAATCAGCTAGGATGAAGCCACAGATAATATTGAAAAAGAAGGAACAAAGGTCAACAACAAAATCAAAGAAAGCTCCTGCATAGGATAGCTCAGTTACTGGAATAATTAAAACAAAAAAAACCAAAAAAGTAAAAAAGTCTACACATGATTAGTGAAACTACTGTAGAAAATAACACAAAACCTAGAATATCAGTGCACATGGCTCACCGCGGTAAAGCTAAAAAGGGTGATAGAAAGTGCACAGTGGTCTCTCAGTTTCTTCATATAGGCAAACACTACAATGTCTTTGCATTGCTTTCTTCCACCCCTAAAAGCTAAAAGTCAGAACTGAAAAGATGCCAATGAAAACAGCCCATCTACTTGTGACTCCTAAATTCTAACTAGCGTTGAGAAAGTCTTACCAAAAAAAGTACCTAGTACAGGTTATGGGATTTCTCTTACACACAACAGAGAATGTTTTATCTGAAAATAAAAAAAAAAAAAACAAAAAACATTGGATTCAGGAAAATACAACCAGAAATTTTCTTCCTCTGTGTTTGGCAAACTACTGAGCAGGCTCATGTGACTAAAATCAAAAAGGTAGAAAAATTAAAAGCATTAGGAGCCCATCTGACACTGAACTAAAGAGAATGACACTGCAATATGTACATATTGTTTCTTGTGGTTATGACTGTGTCATTCCTATTGATAGAAGCAGATACTGCAGTTTACATTATGTTTCCATGCTCTTTCACTGTGTGGAAATCAATCTGGTTAATCAACTTATATACTCCATAAATGAAGTGTATTATTTTATCTAGGTTAGCTCACCATATTGTTTCATCTAACTGGAAATAACTATCTGGAAATCCAACGTGAAATCAACCAGAAATGATGTCTGTATAAGATAACTTGTGGTGACATGATTTATCATGCTTGTGTTCCCTCAGTAATGTTGAAGACAATGCAGAGTAGTAAGAAAGCTGCCTATGCTTTGCAACATTTGAATTCCACTGGCATAAAAAAAGCGAAATAACTAACAAGAAAGATGGAAATTAAAAGGTTAAGCAAATCAAGAAACTCATCTACCTGGTGCATAAAATGGTAGCTCTCACAATGACATTCAGAGCATACTGTCAGTTAAAGATTGTTGAAAGATAACTGTACATGTAAGGGATCATAAAAGGAAATGTGGCAAAGGCTTTAAGTTAGTCTAATGCTATGTACAAATGTGAGGCTGGAAACAGAAGGAATCATCATTAGTAATGTGTTACTGCTCTATCTTGAAGAACTGGCTAGGAAAGACAAATATCTGAGCAGTGAGAGTCTGGACCACAAGGTTAGAAAAATATCAGGATGATGAATGGATGCCAGAATAAACAAGAATCAAAGGACAGTGAAGCAGACCTCATGATACAAAACAAGACTGGAAAAATGCACAGCAAAAATGTGCCAGGCAATTTCTGACATTTTTCTACAAAGGAAAAATTACAGATCCATTAATGAAGATTTTTACTTTAATGATGTCATCCAACTGCTTTCCTGGCTTCTAGCAGCTTTTGGGTGTCACAGACAGTGCCTCAGCTTTGCTTTCACCCATGCAATATTTAAACTCAAAAAACGCTGTAGCAGCACAGGAAATATTAAAGTTAATTACAATTAATTCTTGAAGGAAAAAAAAAGGAAAAAAAAAAAAGTCAGAAGCCCAGTTCTTATATATTTTATGAAAGTACTCTCCACCACATAAGAATTAAACCATGACAATCTTTATGTCAAGAAAAACCCCACAGACTCCCAATACTATTACATAATTTTCCATTTATGACACTACCTATAACAGCTATGTGACTTTTGTTTTCCTGAGCATTGCATTGTGGACACAGGCCACTTTTCTAAAAGTTGCTTGATTCATGGATTTTTTTAAGGCTTAAAGAACAATTATGCACATTTATTCTGACCTTCTTTAATAGACTATGAAATGTCGCCTCTGAATTACTTCACAAGCTCATCACTTATACACTTGCACTGACAAAAAGAATGACATATGAAAAGTGCCTTCATAAAGACCCATCTTTATGAGCATTAGCAAGGTGCCCAACATTGTCTTTCACAAAATGTTTGATGACAAGCTGGTAGGAAATGGACTGGAGCACATACAGGTGGAGAGCTGGCTGAGATGTTGATCCTGAAAGGTGGTAGGTAGTAGCTCAAGGCCAGATTGATGTCTTGTCATGAGTGGAGTGACTCAGGGGTCTGTCCTAGAGCTGATACTATTCAGTATCTTTATAAACAGTTTGGAAAATGGTATTGAAAGCACCATCACCAAGTTTGAGGATGACACCAAACAGGGAGGATAGCCAGATACACTGGAAGAGTGAGCTATAATGCAGAGAGACCTCAAGAGGCTGGAAAATATAGTATATAAAGTTGTATACTATAACTATAGTATAACTACTAATATAGTATAACAGGAATTGCATAAGGTTTAACGAAGATAAATGAAAAGTCTGTATTGGGAGAAAGTAATCCCAAACATCTGTACTGGATGACTGGAGGAGTGTATGTTGGCTGAAAAGAACTTACGAATTCAAGAGGACAGCAAACTGAACATAAGTAAGCAACACATCCTTGCAGCAAGAAAGGAAACTGCAGGCTGTATCAGCAAGATTATAGCAAACAGAACAAGAGGTGAGATTAATCCACAGTACTAGACACTTGCCAAGCCACACCAGGTATGCTGTGTCTAGTTTTGGTCCTCCAAGTCCAAGAGAGATATTAAAATTGGAGCGTGTCCACCAAGGTTATCAGGGAGTTGGAGTTCTTAACTTACAAAGAAAGGTTAATAGAAATTGTGTTGTTCAACCTAGAATGGAAAGTTTACACTGAATCTAATCACATTCTTCCATTACCTAAAGAGGTTAGAGGGAAGTTGAAGGTACTCTTTTCATGCATGGTGACAGGATAAGAGGCAGTGGCCCAAGCTGCTGAAAGGAAATTCTGTGTGGATATAAGAAAAGAAATCTTCACCATGAGAACAACTAAGCACTGGAACAGGTAACCATGGCCTGAATAAGCTAATAAGCTAATAAAGCTAAGGATTTGCTTTCAATTAAGAAAGCAGATCTCCAACAAGAGGAAGGGAAGTCTAGAGGTCCTTTCCAACTTTGAGTTTTCATTTATTTCTATGATTCTTTATCAATATCAATATCAACTACATACAGTTATAAGTGTTTCTGGAGACTTTTAAAATTTTGACTTTGAGCAATTTCAAGAAAACAAACTAAAACGTAATTTCCTGTCGGGGGGAGGAGAAGACAACACAAACAAAAACACTGTGAACTTATGTAGTTTATACATCAAGACAAAGGCAAGTGCATTATCAGCCAGGCGAACATGTGTTTTCCTGTCTTTTTCACCCTCCAGTCCTTTGAAACTCAAGTAGACTCACCCCAATTGTTTCATGCATGACCCCTTGGAAATCCTGAACACCAGGATGGAAATCCAAGCTGAACAATTCATATAACACGTTTATTTTATTCATTCCTTATTCTTTTTTGTTAGTTTGACATTTTGTTTTGACACATGCCCTAAATCTACACAGCTGTGAAAAAAGCTAGAAAATACATTCCCGATGTTCTTAATACCAGCAAAAGCACTAACATATCTCAAGATTTTTTTCTAAACATAAGAAGGCTAGATGTCAAATTTAAGTGAAGCAAATGTTATAGATGATCCTCTTCTGGCTCATAGCTATTCTAACATATTTGGGATATGTCTCCAGTATTTTAGGTCACAGAGGATTAGCACCATTCATAGAGAGATAAGCAAAGTTAATTAATTGAATGCATTTCAAATAGTATGACAAGCTTAAAGCTGAGAGAACAAACCAATAGCCTAAGGTAAAGAATGTTTTAGGAATTCTGTCATGGTCCTCAAGCATTATAAATACAGGGAAATTCAAAGTAAGGCTATCTGAAAGAATTTGAATGCTTGCATAAATGAAAATAAATTGTAAATAAACATAAATAAATTGTTTTCCTGAACTGTTACGAAATGGAAATTTTCAAAGGCTGATTGATACTGTTCAAATATCTATCAATGACTGACGATGTGTTTGTTTCATTGTGCATTTTTTGTACTTTCTTGTTTCTGTAATTTATATCTGTGTACACTGATCCACCTTCATCAGCTCTTAATATGAATTTGAATTCTTTGGAATAGGTACTGTTTTCTCCAAACTGCTCAATGTTTCTGAAGTGGACAACAATGGGATCCTGATCCATTACTGGGACTTCTGAGCTAAACAGCAAAATATGCAAATAATGATAAATATCAGAATCGGCTACAGGAATCAGAATGGAAGATATCAGATCTTATTAATTTTTTGGCTTTACACAGTATGACTACATGTCCTGTTTCCAGATATTTTGTTTTAAATAATCCATTTAAATTTGTTTTAATGGTTGAAATAATTTCTCTTTTTCAGTAACTAGTTCTACACTCCAAAAGAATTTGGTCTTAATTGCATACCTGTAGTTGATACCTCAATAATATAGTATGATACCATAGACATTTCAAACTCTGCATTCACATATGTGCAGTGCACAGGTTTGAATCATTGCTACAGGCTGAGGCATAGCTTTTGTGGAGCACCATGCTAATCACTATCATCCTAAGTATACTGAAAATACTATACATTCCTCCACCTGTGCAGGAGAGCAGATAGACTTATATCAGCTTAGCTATCATCCATACCAAACAGACAGACTGTGTCAATCCAAGTGAACTTCTGAGTATCATCTGATTTTCTGACCAGATCAGCAACTAGTTATAAAAATGACCTCTGTGCTACTGTATTTTCTTTATTGTCTCCTAGAACTATGAGACTGGCTTTTCCTCAGTTTTCAAATAAAAGTGAAAAGGACACTCTGCTTTTTATCAGACTGGTCTCATTCACTCTGACCCTCTGACCTCAGGGCATTTTTCTTCTTTTTTTTTTCTCTTTTTTTTTTTCTTTTTTTCCCTATTTTTTCAGAACTGCTGAGGCCTGAAAACCCCTAAGTGAACCAGCCAATTTAGATTTTGTTGTATCAGTATAAAAACAATAAAACCAATGCATACAGTGTTCTCTCCTCCATAAACGGGAGTTTTCATGGTCCATAGAGTACAAATGAAAAAAGATAGGAAAGGTGTTTCTGCCAAGAATAGAGCTACAAGGAATGAAAAATGCAGTGCTTGGAGAAAGACATTTTTACTCTTACCCCAATTGTGCTGACTTTTTGTTTTAAAAATCAAAGATTATGAACAAACATTAAATATTTAATATAACTTATGGTTAAAAAAAACAAAATCTAATGGTATTGAAATAAGTTTTCACTATCAGCTTTGACCTGGAAATAAGCAAGGATTTTATATTGTCCAAAACCACTAATGGATTTCAGAAAACTTCCTTGCCTTTTATAACCGAATGACTTACAGTCCTCTACTGAATTATAACTAATGTCACAATGGCTCTCATTGTAAAGTACTGTGGAAGGTGACAAGTGTGGTATTTCTCACACTTCTGTAGGTTTCTTCTTTATAAGTAGGAATAAAACATTAAGAAAATTTAATCTGTTTTTAAAGCAGATTGTGTATTCTGCATGTTCTGTAAAGATAAATCCACTTCTGCTCAGTCTGCCTGTTCTGCAATACAAACTGCAGTACAAGAACTCCACACTTCGTTTGCACTGTATCTGGAAGCAATCTCCTTTCCCAAAAGCAATGAGTGCACAGTTTCATCACTGGAACCGAGCATGAAGTTCACAAAGACTACATTAAATATTTACCTCTATTAGAGTAGGAATTTGTCATAATGCCATGATTTTAACAATTGTATTCTCACAGCATCTACACTGGCATGGAAGATGCTTGTGCAATGTTCAAAGCAAAATTAATATGCACTATGCCCAAAACACTCTGTTGTTGTTGTGATTTGAAAGAAACTCATAGGAAGCATTAGAAATCAAACACATGGCATTCAAGATCCTTTTGAATGAGGAGAAGTAGAAAGCCCATGCACTATTATTTGCTAGTTTGTTGCCAAAACCAGTTAGGAATAAATACTGTTTCATTATCTTTGCAGATCTCAAAAACATAACAGAAGTTCCATTGTCAATTTTTTTTTCTTTTGGCAGCTGCCAAGCAGCAGCATTAGCATTAGTTATTGCCTGTAATGATGGTCATCAAAATCAGTCTAGTGGCACAGACAGATTGGTGGGGTTTTTTCCCCCTCAATAAATTCCCCCATCAGTTCTGTTGCCAGACCTAACAAAACTCTGAACTTCCAAAATAGCCCATAATTTTAAGTATTTCCTTACAAAATAGCTCATGTAAAATATTTGCCAGCTATAGATTAGCATAAGGCACCACTGAGGTATTCTGCAGTGGGATTTGGATTTAGCATTCATTACTTTTTTATTATAGTTAGTAAATTACCAACAACACTGGACCATATGTGCTAGCTACGAACAGCTGAGTTTTTCTCTGTACTCATCTGACCTTGGTCACTAGAAAATTGGAGTTAATTCAGGCAAACAGGATTGATGCCATATGTTGCTCATATCAAAGGTATAGAGAAGTGGTAGGATACTGCTCAGAAGTACTGTTTGTTAGCAAATCTGTCAGGTCTTGGAATAATTCTGGCAATTTTGTCTTGAAACACTTCCAGTCTCCTAAACAACATACTTCAGAAGATAAGCAACATACTTCAGGAGCTGCTTTCCTCCAAAAACAGTGAGGTTAAAAAAAAAATTAAAATATATGGGATGAAATGCTACAGTAAAAGACACAGGAACTTCTTTTCAGCCAAACTTCTTGCTGAAGAATACATCATGAAGAATTCATCTACATGCATAGATGAATTTATATGTGTTTGATTAGTGATCTGTACAGTAAATACGAGCAATAGCAGTTATAAGATGTAATTTTGATTGTTTTTTAAGCACAGATACATAGAGTCCCTACCCAACTTTTCAGAAATTGATGGGGAAAATTGCAGTACTGACAAAATTGTGGAACATGTTAAAAGTTAGAGTAGATACAATTCACGTGTTTATTTGCCTAGTGAAATTTGGACATCTGTAATAGGTGAGTGCAGGCAGTGTAAACACAGCTAGTAACGTAATTTAACAGAGAAAGGGATTTAGTTTAGCTTCTCAAGACAGGAAGTTCTACAAAGGCCCTTTATAATTTGGAACAACCAGAACAGCAAGTATGTGGCAGAACAGAGGGGGAAGGATTCTCTTTCCAGCATCATTGACTGGTATATTCCATTTTTGTCAGAGGGAAGTGCTCAAAATTAGCAGAAATAAAGTAATCGGGTATTTTCAAAGAAAGAAAAAGGAAGGGAAAATTCATCACCAGTTTATCAGTTTGACCATTCAGTGACTTAAATCAGTCATGTTCGTGTTTTCTGTTAAACACCAAAACTTAGCCAAAGACTATTCTAAGATGCCTAAGGCTAATTCTATGCCAACTACTTCTTTTATTATTTCTTACTATAGAGGTCTTAGATAGCTGAACTGTGCAGAACCATTCTGGGAAAAAAAAAAGACTGTTTTGCCTAGGATTATTGTGTGTGGTCTTTGAAACTACTGAATCCAAAATTCAAATATTTTATATATTTTTGTAGGGGAAAAGCAACAACAAAATCAATGAAAATTTCATGCACTATATTTCCACTACACTATATCAACTGCAGAAACTTGTGCTGTTCAAAATTTACCTACAAATCATTCACAGTTTGTAGTTTCAGTAGAAACTTGACTACTATATTTTGTTTAGGAATAGGTTAGATTGAATTTAGCAAAAATAAATTTTAAAATTAATTTTTTAAATTTAAAAAGTAATCTTAATTTGAGCACATTTGACATTGGGTGTAGGAACAGGCATTTATTTCTGTGACAACAGTGAAGTGGTCTATCAGGTCTGCAATGAGAAGTGTCTGTCATATGGTATGGCCTGAGCATTGCAGCCTGAAAATTATGGATGTTCTATTCCTGTTAGTTGCTCTGAATTCTTGGAAAGATCAAGGTGAAAAGTACCATAACCTCTTATTTCTTCCCATTTTCAGCATTTTCTGTGTGTACTTATGATGCAAACTTAAGTCCAACTGTAATCTTGTTAAATGTCATCTTCAACAAGAGAAATCAATTTTAAAGTCATACTAACATTGAGCCATATCAGCCAGAACAAGGAAGTAAGATGTTAGGCTGATGTGACCTTCCCTCTATCTTTACAGGTTTTTTTATTGCTACATGAGCAAATATGACACTTAAATATCCCATTTGAGAGATAATATGAAAGCAAAAAAAAATCCATAAGACAGCACAAAATTTCATATTGATTTCACTTGGAAGAAAAACAAAGACAATAATAAAGATCAAAATTTAACCATGGAAAATTTTTATTTTGCAAAAATTATTTTTTTGTAGAGAATTCCTGAGCTGGCATAAAAATTTTCTGTGGTACTCAGCAAGATCACACCATGTGATCTCCAGAGATGCCTTAATGATAAGTTAAGCTTTCTAACTAAATATTTCTACTAATTCCCACATTAGAAGACTTTTATTATTGACTAAAATATAAATTTACAGTTATGTATTTATAGTTACACATGGTAAAAGCAATTACACTTCATTATCTATGAATTTTTGCAGCTGCATAGAATGTTATGTCAACAATTAAATGGTTCAAACATTACTTGAAATAATTACTCTGTGGCATGTGACATCTGAGTTCTGAAATACCCAAAGAGGAAGAACAGATATTTGACATTATATGCTGACATGTTCTAGTGGAAATCCATGTGCCATTGTAGAAATATTGTATGGGCTGATATGTGATATCATAACTCCTAGAAAATTCACTAGGTTACTGATTGTATGGCATTATCAGAACTGCTAAGGATTCTAGACATTTCCTCCGTGGAACTGGTCGGTGCAGCTGTGCACCTGCAGATTCTGCATTTTCCCTGTCAAGCTGTCAGTAAATTGATCAACTGGACACCAGGAAGTAATACTATTATTCATCCAGTAAAAAACTAATGAGAAACAAAATTTCTGATGATGTTTAAGCATCCACTAGGTTAAATTTACCTAAATTTATATAAATAGTTTTGCTAACCTGCTTACCAAAACAAGCCAACCTTTTCTGGATGCTATTTTGGAACTATTATTCTGGGCAGTTTCAAATAATAACTACTAGGACTATAGTGTTTGACTTTATTCCCTGTTTCGTTGTTTTAATTAAACTATTTGTGAAAAATCAGAAAATTCCATTCTAGGGAATTTTATGGAAACTAATTTATCAACAACTATTTTAAAAACCTTCAATGAATAATAACTATGCAGTAAATTGCTATAATAAAAGTTATTATCACTATCTGTGATTGACTTCATGTTCTGCTGTTCATATGTATCACATAAGGCTGAAAACAATGGCAACAAAAATAAAGTGAAAGCACAGAAAACTAATAGAATTTATTCTACATTTTATACTATATCACTTATATTTCCCTAGTTTCCATGTAGTTTGACAAAAATAAACACCTTCATTGATAGTGCTTGTGATATAGAAGAACAATTTCTTGTCCTTTCCTTGTGTTGATCTCTCCTCTAAAGGTTAGTAAAAGCATTTGAAATAACCTATAGGAAAAGTTTCTTTATGCTACTTTAATGCTTTGGAGAGAAAGTGGGTTTCTGCTATACTGAAGAGAAATCTTGTTTATATACCCATTTTGCCTACATTTTCAAGTACAAAGAGTAAACATTTTTCTCCATTTATCTCTATCACTGCACTGTTTTGCTTTCTAGGTCTAATGGGCTTGATTTAAGACCATATTTCTTCTTATTTCAATTCCACATTTTCTACTGTTTATGGATGTTAGATTTCTAATATTTTGAGAAGACAAAACAGTAATCCTGTGATTAACAGGATTTAATTTAAATCTATCTATGACTACTGTGCAGACAGTAAGAAATAGCTTAATCATTGTCTTCAAGGAGGTCAAAAGGTTGATCCCAAAGACAAGTAAATTTATGCATGAGCTCTTATTAGTCCCTTCCCCCTAATTTGGTACTTCAAGTGAAGGGGTATGAGTAAACATATGAGTAAAAGTCAATCACCAAAAAACTTTCTTTTTTCTGTAGAAAACTTACTAAAATCAGCCTTAGGAAGCTCAGCTTCTTTGTTCAAAATCAAGTTTTCATTATTCTGTTCGATCTTTCTCTAAAATTTTCCTTACCTCTCTTCCTATTGATTATAAAAAAAAATGATGGTTTATCTCAATATTCCAGTCTTGAGTGATTGCCTTAAAAACCTTTACTGAGAATTCATCAAAACCTGCCCACTGTGCCTTAGCAATCTGAACCTGATTTTGTGACCTTCATGTCTCGCTTTAAAAATTTCAATCTGTTTTAAATCACTAACTTAGCTGGTTTTTTATTTCCCCCATTTGCCTGCACCAAAATACTCCCTGTTCACCTCAACTGTTTTGACCCTCACTCATGTATATGAGTATGATTAATGCCTAAAGTAGAGATATGTTAAGCTTTTGCTTTAACCAGTTTATTTTTCCAATATGTTGTTTGGTTTTTTTTCTAATTTTGTTTGAGTCTTTTTTGATATGTATGAATTTACTTCAGACTGGAAGCTGATGAGAGGTTTATGGTAATCTTTTTTTCGTTCCCTTTAAACAGGCTTTATCTAAGCAATACTGAATACTATAGCCACAGTGCAGTACCTTTTCTTCTGGAGTGCAGGTCAACCCCTTCACTTGAAGTACCAAATTAGGGGGAAGGGACTAATAAGAGCTCATGCATAAATTTACTTGTCTTTGGGATCAACCTTTTGACCTCCTTGAAGACAATGATTAAGCTATTTCTTACTGTCTACACAGTAGTCATAGATAGATTTAAATTAATATGCTGGTTTGTTTTTATCATCCGGTAATACAAATATGTAATGATGAAAGACATAAAAAAACTAGTAAATTGCACTCATCGATGGATATAAAATACATCAGCTCACTGAAACAATATCCTGCAAGCTGTAATTAATTTTTATTTAGTTCTCCTGACTCTAACAATCACTCACAAATTGATATGAAAGGTATTGTACTTTTAATACTTCTGTCTAAATAAATTAGTTTATATTTGTTTTTGAAGTCTTAAGAACTTCATTTTCTGAGACAAAATTAAATTTCAGACATTTGCAGGAAATGTTCTCCATTTAAATTTACCATCTAAAACAAATGGAAGACCTACATGCTTTGTCTTTTGAATATTGTGTATATATTGCACTCATTATATAAAATTAGTATACATATTGGTGTTTCAAAAAGGAAATTTCTATAGGTATTCTATATCTGTGAGGAGCTCTACGTGGAGGACAATAGTATTTTCCAACTGCAGAATATCAAAAACTTACAACTAGGTCAGAGACCCCTAACAGAACTCCAGCCTGAGCTGGTTAGCTTGGAACGAAGTGCAAACAATGGTTACAAATAAACATCAGTGAGAAATAAAAGATGCATTTTTTTGAGCACTCAAACATAAATATTATGGACCCTCTGACACGATATTCACACAGGTGCAATTTCTGTTAGACTTTCTGAATTATGCTTGATTGAATGGCTTCGACTTTCTATTTTCTGCTAAATGTATCAGTAATTCATTAAAACACTTATTCAATAAAGAAGATCATTGATGTTAGCAAGTCATGCCCATATAACCAGCTTTCAGTTCTCAACTCTATGGTGAAAATTGGCTAAAACTTTATAATTGATTGATGAAAAAGCTCTCATTCACTCATAGGACCATAGAAAGGTTTGGGTTGGGAAGAACCTTCTAAGATCACTTAGTTCAACCTCCCTGCCAGGGGCAGAGACATCTTTCACACAATCAGGTTGCTCAAAGCCCCATCAAACCTGACCTTCAATGTTTCAAGGGATGGGACATCTACCACCCCTCTGGGCAACCTGTCCCACTGTCCTATCACTCTCATCATAAAAAAATTCTTCCTTGTGTCTAATGTAAAAAGGTCCTGGTAAAATGTCTCTCTCTGTTTTTCTTATAAGCCCTCTTTAACTATTGAAAGACCACACTAAGGTCTCCCCAGAGCCTTCTCTTCTCCAGGCTAAACAACCCCAACTCTCTCAGCCTGTCCTCTTAGGAGAGGTGTTCCATCCCTCTGATCATTTTTGAGGCCCTCCTCTGGACCCGTTCCAACAGGTCTGTGTCCTTTCTGTACAGTGACTGAAAAGGTATCACTAGAAACAAGACAGAGTCAGGCACTCAAACTGAAAGAAGTCAAAAGAAGGCTTAAAACACCTAGGAAATAATTATGTTTATGGAAACACGAGTTTGTGAACATTCTTTACTCACTCCTCTTCTAAGCAATGTAAGAAATTATGTTATCTTGACAATCAGAGAAGAAGTTACAATGAAGTAGTAGTATCTATCTGCCTAGGTACATCTAGTTTTGGAAGAAGGTATTTTTTCTATAAAGAATTGGTTACCAAATTTTCTCTGAAGCATCCTTGGTGTTCATGACTCCCAAAGAAGAACATTTTCTAAATGATCAAATGGACACCTTCAGCTTGGATAACACTCAACAGATTTTTTTTTTTTCCTGAAAAATTTTTGAATTATCAAATGTTCTTAGAGAAAAATTAACTTGGTCAAGTTTTCTATTAAAAAAAACCTGAACTGAGAAACATACTAACCTTCTAAATATCTTGTACTGTTACTTTTAGTTTTTGCTTAATTTGTAAGGTGAGATGTATCTCAAGAATTCATTTTTTCTAATATATTTAAGCTTAATTATTTAAGCTAAGATTAAAAATAAAGGGTGGGGATGTTATGAATCTGTGTCTGTGAAATGTTCCAATTATCCTAAATGGACTATTTTTTTCTGGTTTGCATTTTCTCCCAAATAGTCTATCCATGACAATTAAGGGTTTCCCTTTGTCAGAAATCCAAGGTAAGGAAAGTGTTTTGGTATCTAAAATATTTCTTCAGGGCAAGAAAATCAGAGTGAAATGACAATCAGTATGCTGTTGTCATACAGCCCCTAAAATCTTTTCTAATGATTCAGGACAAAACCTTTTTAGTTTCTTTAAAACTTTACTTATTTTCAGAAAAATCAATCACCATGAAATGAAAATTTTCATTTTCCGTTTCTTTATACCTCCCTGCCAACACTCCCGCTTTAAAGTCGCTAGTGGTATTCATGTAAAGAGGCCCTTGACATCCAGAACCACTGTTTCTTCCCATTAAAGAAGAGGTAAACTCTAGAAACAGTTTTAAACAGAGCATAAAAACATAGCCAAACTCATCGAATATGGATATTATCTTGAACTATTTTTCTTTATGGCTGCATTCTTTTCTTTATCGCAATACTTCTACTAGTTCAAATCCCCAAATCAGCCAGTCTTTAGTCTTTAGGAGCAATATAGCTCTCCAGAAATCTTTACCTACAGATATAGATACATCCCTCCATCTGTGTTTGCATGGGTGTATGTATACATACGTATGTTTGTTTATTTTTATAACATGCTTGTCAGAGATCCTAGATTAAGAACTGAATCTAAGTAGACTAAATAATTAGACTTGACATATAACCTTATATATCATATATAAATATATAAGATATAACCCTATCCACGCAGCAGCTTCTCTTGAGCCTTCTATATTCAACGATTCTCAGAAATATGCAGTCTACTATGTCCAACTAGCCAAGGTTCTATCTCTGTGTCTGTTTACATTTCTGCCCATTTCTTCTTGAAGATATGCAGAAATTAGTATCTCCTTATACAGCTGCAATGATCTGCAAGGGGGAGGTCATCTGCAAAGGTTGAAACTATCTCCTTTGAAAATTCTTCGTAAGTGAACTACTCATTATCCTTTCAAAAACATGACCTGTGGCTAGAAAGCTCGAGGTCATGTGAATAGATCAAGATACAATCTGTTCCGAGAAAAAATACTGACATAACGCAATTTGTTGTTCACATAAAGGAAGATAATTAGACCTTTTTTCTTTATGCTGATTTAATATGATGGGGTAAGTGGTGGAAATGAAGAGCCAGAAAGAAATATGGTCAACCTCCACAGCGGCAAGCACTTTTGACCAGTTTACTCCCTTTAGAGTAAAGAGGTCTCTGACAGACCCACTCCCCACACCTGATGGAAGGAAATTGATTAAAAATCTCCACTGTGTGTGTGTGTATATAGATTTACATACATATTGGGGGATATTTTTGACAAAAAAACCAAGCAAACAACCAACTTGTTTAGAGACAAACGCATTCCTGGACATGACTGCTCCTGACAAAAGTTTGGCTGAAACAAATCTTCCCATGAAGGTTTTGACTTTTGACAAATTGGCATTGTTTGACAAAATGATCTGCAGTTGCCAAAGTCTCATTTCTCATTTCATTCATAGGTTTCAGACCAAAGGACTAGCTTCACCTCATCTCGTGTTAGGTTTTAAAAGATAGTCATCTAAACTAAACCATGTATTGAGGTTCCATATATTGTCAATGGAGAGAGACAGGAACCACATCCATGCATGCAATTAAATCTCACTGTCTTTAGCATTGATCTTTGTACCCTTTGTGTCTTTAGTCCCTTCTAATGTTCCTCTCTCTCTCCATTAGTTATAGAAGGAACAGGAATACCTGGTGTCGGTCAGATGCAGAACTTCTGGATTGCTGCACTGACCTGAGATGGGATTCACATCATTTTGAGCCATCATGAACTCTAAACTTCATGGGATTTTGAAACTCAGAGAGGTGCAACAGCTCACAGGGCTTTAACCTTGTAGTTTCTTATGTTCTTGATGAAGCTTAAGTACATGTGTCAACGCTTTTAAACAATGTATAAATATTCAGAGAATGTAATAAAAATCATTTGCTTATAAATGTAAGGGTACACAAGTGAAGGTCTCACTTGCACATTCAATTTGAGCCTTACTCTAACAAAAAAGAAATTATCTACGTTTACCTGTCTGTGTCCATAAACATCTTTCCAGTTGCCTGCCACTCTCAGTGTAAAATATCAGCATCACTATTTTTGTCAGGATTTTAAGGTTGAATATGATAGAGAAGCAGAGAGACATCAAGACAGAAACAAAATACTAATCTTGAGATACTAAGAATTTTAATAGAGCTATTTCATTTAAGACCAGATGAGGATAAGAATCTACAACCTAGTACCTGTATTACTAGGATTCTGATTCTTGAGAAATACCAAATCACTTTCTGTGATGTACTTCTATTCTAAGACTGTCATTCTCAGAATAATTATTGTTATTAAGTAAATAATTCTCTTCACCACAGTCATTTTGATGGTTTCCATATCACAGTAAAGGAGGGTGAATGAGAAAGGGAAGCAGTAACTATTGCTGCTCTCTGAAGAGACAGAAACTCTTATTACACCTATTATTGCTGTGCAACATTACTGCTTGCAACTGTAACTGTTCACGGAAAAGAATATCTGAATATTCTTTATTTATTCTTAACACAAAAGTATATATGGTAGGCATTTAATGGTTACCTGAAAGTGAGCAGACACCTACTCTACAGTGTTACCTTGAGTAGCTAAGGAAGGGAGTTATAGTAAGAAATAAACTGGGCGTGTCTGTTTGCTAGTACCAGTCTGTGGAACAATAGATGAAAGAGGAAAGAAGGCAGTTCAGTGATTTGATAGAACAAATAGCCAAGAATATGCACTTTAAACAGTTTCCAAGGTAACTGCCTCTGAGGCTGGAATCTATAAATATGGGTACAAACAAGTTTCCAAGACAGAAGACAACCAATGCAAAAGAAATAGTTAAAAGAGGGAAGTTGTACGTAAGAACATGAAAAATAATTCTTAATGAAAAATATTAGTAGAAGAATTGTATTCAGAAAAATTACTGCATATTAGTAGTTTCAGAAAAACAAATGCTTTCACTTTCATTGTATGCATCTGGGTAAAAGGTAAGGAGTGTATGGTTTCACATAAAAAACTACTTTTTCACAAATACATTGTTATTTATCAATGTAGCATTTGCTAATATTTAAATGCTTAAACTTTGTCTTTTAATTATCAGTAAATTGAGAACAACTATTTCTGCAAAATTTCAGACTTTCTTTAACATAGTCATAATTATTACCTAATAGGTTTAGATCACAACATGATTGGATACTACTGTAGGATTTAATAAAAAGAACATTTGAATATTTAGCATGTTGATTGTCATCAAACACATTGAAACAACTGCTTCTTTCAGATGGCCAATACCTAAGTAGCACTGATAGTGTACTTTGTTTAAAAAATAATGTTGCTTTTTAACGTTTTAGAATTACAGTAATTAGTTACAGAAAAAATTATATTTCTAGTAATTTCTTTTAGGAGGAGAACAGGTCATTCTGAGGAATTAAAAGTATGTGTCTCACATTTACAACTGTATTATAGAAACATCTGTATTTACAAACAGATCTGCTTCATTTAAAACCTTAATTCTCTCCTACTGCTTTACTTCTTCAGAAACCCTAATATTAAAGCACAACTTCTATATATAATAGTCTGTGTCCCAGTCTCTGACATGTAGGAGATGAACTAGGTTTATATAACCATGTATATCTTATTAGGACTTCTAAAATGTTATCATCTTAATTTCTATACATTCCAGATATAACAAACTATCAGTCTTCATATGCTTTCCAATTATTTATATACTGTCAATACTACCACTATACCCATTCCTAGCTGTAGCCAAAAGGAAGCTGTATCTGTCACATATGATGACACCAGTTCCTGGTACAAGGCTATAATGCAACAGAGAGTAGATTTCAAAATCGAATAAGAAGTAAAAAAAATGTGACTGTGCAGAGATCCTATATTCTCAAAGGCTTCTAGTTTATCACAGCATTTCAATTTGAAAGTTGTATTACATTTGCAATGTCCTGAAAAACAGTGACAAAGAAAGAATAAAATTGTCTATGGGAGGAGTGCTTGAGGCAAAATTATGTGAATTCATAAGTAAATTGGACGTGTATGTATGTGCACATCCAATTAATGTATACATATATATACACACACATGCACACACACATGCTCTGTTTAGGTTATCTAATATTGATGTAAGTGCAAGAGATCAAGTGAGTAGCATAGTTGATACAGAATGTCAATCTAGGAAACTGCATTTCGCCTGGGCTATGAATTCATCAAAGAAATATTCCCCTAAATTATTAATATTATTATTGATCCTTTATTAAAAAATATGTCCTTCCAAAGATAGAATTAGCCTTTCCCTTATGATTTGCCTGAAATACAGCTTGCTGGTGATGGGCCAATACCTACTTCAGCCCCAGTATTTTTGATGTTACAGCAAAAGGATTTTTCCCAAAGGTAGTAAAAAGAAAGATGAAAAGCAACCAGTTAAATTGTCATGCAAATACAAGCAACTTTGAGCCAAAACAGATTTGACAATCTTCCCAAAATGGTAGATGCAGAGCTGACTCAAAAGACTTTCCCTTAATAGGGGATTTTGTGTATGTGTGTTATCAACATGAACATAATGTGTGCGTGCATGTTCATGAAACTAAAAGCACCCTGAAATTTTCTTGTTTGTTGATCATTTAAAGATTTGAATTTTCAGCAGTGACAGTCCTCTACATCTTTCTGCTGCATTTAGCAGAATTTACAATAAGGAATTAGGAGGAAAGGAAAAGGAGAAATGATCTCTGAAATCTGAATCTCCTTCTGGAGACTTTTGATCTTACACCAAATGCTGTTGCTAACTCTAGTTGCAAACAATGACACAGGTCAGCTCAGATAAGCTCTATGATTAATAAATTATTAGGAAAATGCAGGTTGTGGAAGAAAAGCAGGTGAAACCTTTTTGTCTAGACCTAGTACCCCCAAAAATAAGATTGATTCTCTTTTCTGTGTCCTGAAAAAAAATTAGCCTTGAAGGCAGTTTAACCAGTTCACGCCAAAGATACATCTTAGAGCATCCCAGGATATTTGTTCCAAAAAACAGGGTAAACTTGGTTTCATAAAACAAAATTTGAACCTATAAAGAGACATGGCACAAGATTGACTGTAGCATCAAAGTACTTCACAAACTGCTGGAACCTGACTGCCTGAACTTCTGCTAGGGTATGAGGTACTGTAGTGGTGAAGGTCAGTAAAGGGGTGTTAGATAATAAGGGTAAGGATCTATGGAGAAATAAAAGCTAAATCAGAATAAATGGTGCAGTATTACTTTGAAAATTCTCCTGGAAGTTTGCCTTTATTTCATGCTCACAAACAAAAATTCTGTATTTAAGTGCATCATAAAATTACTCAAATAAGCCAAGAGAATTTTCTGACCTCAAAAAGCTGAAACTTATGTGTTTAATGTATATTGTTTAATGTTTAATGTTTAATGTCACCTATGAGTATATCAGATTTTGGTTAAAGACTAATCTTTAACAAGGTTTTATTACATTAAGGTTTATTATATAAGTTTTAAGTCTCTCTTTTCTCTTTGTTTTGGGTAACAGAATTTTTGTTTTGTTATTGTTAAGATGCATTTTAAATTTTCAGGGTATACCTGCTCAAAGTCAAGATGAAGAAGTGGAACTTCCTGTTGTAGGAGTGAAGATAATGCACAAAAGAAAATAAAAAAGCAAAGGGAAAAGCAAATAAGCAACTGATTATTAAACAATATACTTCCATGAGAATTTCTTAAAATGTCTCATGTTCAAAAATATTAAAGCATAGTAGGCAACACTTTCACCTCAAGATGGCTTGAGCATAGAGGTAAACAGTTTGCAGAAAGTGCAGGAGCCCAAATTTTTTGGTGCCTGTGGATGTAATACATACATAAACATCAGATATTTAGATACTTTCATAGGGATTGCACTAATATACATAGTGCTTCCTATTATGTTTATAAGAGAATGTTAGGCATGTACTGTAACACACAGGATGCATTTATCTCATTATTAGTGCCTGTCTACTGAAATCAAAGTAGCAGGAGCCTGTGTGAAGAAAGCTGTTGTGTTATGCTAAATGGAATCAAAAGATCAGCAAGTGTTAACACGTAGTGCTAAGAACAAACAGGAAATTAGAATTTAGGTTGGATTAGTTACATTCTAGGACAAGGAATCTAATATAGAAAATAAACATACACATTTATTTTTATAATAAACAGTTGTCTTAATGTTTAAAGGGGACAAGTAACCACTGGGAAACTGGTGTGGAAAGCCTACAATTAAAAAGTCTTAGAAGTCCTGTTCTTTCTGATGAATATCAGAGCAGAAGTTAGCCCAATTCATAGAATCATAAAATAGTTTAGGTTGGAAGGGAGCTTTAAAGGTCATCTATTCCAACCCCCTGCAATGAGCAGGGGCATCTACAACTAGATCAGGTTGCTCAGAACCCCATCTAACATGACCCTGCGCACTTCCAGGGATGGGGCATCTACCACCTCTCTGGGCAATTCGTGCCAGTTTTTCACCACCCTCCCTGGGAAAAATTTCTTCCTTAAATCCAGGCCAAATCTACCCTCTTTTAGTTTAAAACCATTATGGCTTGTCCAGTCACAGTAGGCCCTGCTACAATGTCTGTCCCCATCTTTCTTATAAACCCCCTTTAAGTACTGAAAGGGAGCAATGAGGTCCTCCTGGAGCCTTCTCTTCTCCAGGCTGAACAACTCTCTCAACCTTTCCTTATAGGAGAACCGTTCCATCCCTCTGATCATTTTGGTGGCCCTCCTCTGGACCAACTCCAACAGTTCCATGTTTTTCCTGTGCTCAGGGCTCCAGAGCTGGGTGCAGTACCTCAGGTGGGGTCTCACCAGAGCAGAGTAGAAGGGCAGAATCACCTCCTTTGACCTGCTGGCCACACTTCTTTGGATGCAGCCCAGGTTACAGTTGTTCTTCTGGGCTGCCAGTGCACATTGCTGGCTCATGTCCAGCTTTTCACCCACCAGTACCCCCAAGTCCTTCTCAGCAGGGCTGCTCTCCATTCCTTCATCCCCCATCCTGTATTGATACCAGGGGTTGCCCCAACCCAGGTGCAGGACTCTGTGCTTGGCCTTCTTGAACCTCATGAGGTTCACACAGGCCCATTCCTCGAGCTTGTCCAGGTCCCTCTGGATGGTAGCTCATCCCTCAGGTGTGTCAACCACATCACTCAGCTTGGTGTGATTCATATGTGATCCTTTCCAAAGTGCTTATTTTTTTTACAATTAACAGCATCATATTTCTGTAATATTTTTGTGTACTCTTGTGTGAGCCCAGAGAGCTTAATTCCATCATGTTTTTGCTACTACCTTTCCTCTGCAAGCAAAAAGTAGTGTATCAAGGAAAATCTGATTCCCACCAGGGGAAGATTAATTAAAATCGTCAGAAAACATCAGAGGGAAATAAATTGAGTACATAAATCTGTGTGTTTGGGTTTTTTTCATTATTATTGACTCTCTCTTTTTTCTACCCTCTTACTCTGTCTCTAAGATTTAAAAAGGAAACAAAGGTGAAATATATGAATTTAATCAGTTTCCATTCTTTTTTACCATGAACTTAATGCAGGGAATGGAAATCAATTTTAGAAGTTTCTTCAAGCAAGGGGTTTTGTTACTGGACATTTTCTGTCATTGCATGGTTTGGTTCTTGAAAAACAAATTGTTGAATCTTTGATATAACATTATTTTTATCATTGTGCAACCTGTGAAAGATGCTTTACTTAAACCTACGAAATAACAGCCTTTAGTCTTTCAGAGAAAACATGTATAACAATTTCAAAGTTCTGAGGACTTCACCATCCACACTTTTCATTCTGAAATAAACAGTCTTAAACGTAAACAATCTTAACCTCTGTTTCATATTGAAGAAAGACTACTATGAGACTCACATAATCCTGACTGTTGCATCAGCTCTTATTTGGTGAAATCAGGACCATTGTGCAGGGCATCCTGAGGATTTTCCTGCTTACTTCTCTCTATATCTATCAGACAATAACCCTCCTATTCCTTCTGATTCAGTTTTTAGTAGTAGGTGATTGGCAGGAGTGGGCAGGAAGAGAGAGAAAGAGTGAGAAGTGTAAGAAAAACACTTGCAATGCTAAATACAGGCAGCCGTCAAAAAGCCTGCAAAAGCCACTGTAATTTGTCTTCAGTACAGGGCCAACCACAGATACCGTACATAATCAAAGTAAATGAATCCCAAAAAAATGCAAAAACAAAGCTCACATATTAAAAACAAAACAACTATTGACAATTAATTTCGGGAAAGAGAAACTTTCTCTAATCAGATATCAATTAGCTAATGATAGGTCAAACAATCCTGACAGAAGGCTTCTTCCCATATTGTGCAGCTCTAGTGGCAGGAGCAGCAAGAGAGCAAGAAAGCTTCAGAGTGAAGACACACTCTGCAGGCTACCCATTTTCCAGCTTCCTTCTTTCAGACACTGCCAACCTGCTTTAATAGTATGAGATACAGAGTGTAGAGAGATAACAAGCTGAAAGTGAGCAATTTTCTAAGGAAAAAAATGAAATGGAGGTGAGCACCTAACAGCTGCCAATCAGAATTAAATGATACTATGAGGATACTTACCTGACAGTTGATGAATGACAGTCTAACAGGTCTGTACAACTCTTCAGTCTGCACTTTTGTATATAAATGACATTAAAAAAAAAGAGGGTTCAAAAAATATAAAAATTGGAAGATTTATATCTGCCATGTTCAAATTCACTCTCATAACAAAAGATGGGTAATGAATTACACATTTATTCATACTCCTTACTGAAGGCTCCCTTTCCTCTGAACACCTGTATTATTTTATAGAATTATTTTAAGATAATGATGTAATGGGGTTTTCATACTCTCATTCATGCTAAACTTACTACTTCAATTTAATAAGTTCCTAAAGAGCATCAAATATATTTATGAGTTGAGTAATTTCCAGGACTTCAGCAGCAATAAATGCTCTTATGATCCATTTTAAAGCAACATTTTCACCTCTGCTAGAATTAGAGTAATTTCTGAAGACCATGTAACATATGATTTATTTTTTTCTCTGTCACATAATCCTCTACTATTTTTAATTTTCATAGTAATCCTCGAAGTTATCCTGTTGTGAGGAGGTAATGGATTTTAATGTGAAAGACCTTTCATTGTATTGAGGACTAAAGAAATTTTGTGGAGACATAAGTGAGAAGACAAGCTATGATATCAACATTGCAATCTCTTTATGATAACATTTCTAGGATTTGTTAACATGGGTTTCTACTGTGGGAGGATACCATTTTAACTGCCTAACCTAATTTTACAGTAATTTGAAATAAGTACGTTCATGTTGGTTTTGGGGTTTTTTTTCCTTTTTCTGTAATTTGGTCTCATGTGATTTCTATTAAAGTGATGCAGAAAATAAAGGTGTTGTGAACTGTTCTCCAGATGACACAAATTAAGTATGAAACACAATAGCATGGCTATGGTCCTTGCTTTTAAAAAATGTTGCTATGATTTCACCTTGTCTTTTTTTTTTGTAATTTAATACACCTGCTTGTAAACCAGAAAATTTAATGACGCATCACAGTATGGAGGAAAAACTGTAAACTTTTTCCAGTTCACAGAGAGTAGTAAGGGGGAAGAAATTACACATTTTGATCCTGGGATTTCTATAAAGTATTAGCTGACCTTCCAAGTATGACAGAACACACAGTATTACCCTTTCAACCTCAAGGACAGATGCATATTTTTATTTCATAGCAGCTTTCAGAATTGGAGAAAATTCCTGACTTAGAATTCTCCAGTGAAAACTTCCTTGCATCCTTCAGCCTTTTCTCCTCCCTCACACATAAGAAAAAGAATAGAAATCCAATTCATCTCTTTTTGGCATAAGACATTACTTCCTTACAAGGTAGCATTCACAGATAATTCAAGAAGAAAGACACTGACCCTTTGTTTAGAAGAAAAAATGTGGAAAAGTGAGGTCAGAGTAGACAATACAAAAAAACTCTCATAGTCTTTGCTGAGAAGGGTCCTCAGACAGAGAAAGAAAATAACGCAAAATAAAACCTTTAATTTTCAAAGCACTAAACAAATATAAACCATTCCTAACATCACCCACTGAAGCATGCAAATATCATCTCCTGTCTTTTAATACAGGAACTGAAGTAAAAAGAGGTGTTACTTGGCTTGAATTTGTAATAAAAATCACTTAATAAACAGAGATTGAACTCAGGAATTTTGGACTCCAACCTTGGACTCAGGTCCGAAAGTGTGGTAGGTCTAACAAACAGAAGAAAAAACAGGGTAAGCTACAGGTTATGGCTAATACAGTTTTCGTATTGTTGTGCTTTAACCCCAGCCAGCAACTAAGCACCACACAGCCACTTGCTCACTCCTCTCTGTCCCCACTAATGGGATGGGGAGGAGAATAAATAAAAAGAAGTAAAACCATGGGTTGAGATAAAACCGGCTTAATAGGACACCAAGGAAAGAGAAATAATAACAATAATAAATACAAAATAAGTGATGCACAATACAGTTGCTCACCACCTGTGGACCAATGCCCAACCAGTTCCCAAGCCACCATCATCACCTCTCTGACAACTCCCCCCAGTCTATATACGGATCATGACATCATATGGTACGGAATATCCCTTTGGCCAATTTGGGTCAGCTGTCCTGGCTGTGTCCCCTCCCAGCTTCTTGTGCACCTCCTTGCTGGCAGAGCACAGGAAGCTAAAAAGTTCTTGTCTTAGTATAAACACTACTTCACAACAACTAAAACATTAGTGTGTTATCATTATTCTCACACTAAATCCAAAACACAGCACTGTACCAACTACGAAGAAAATTATCTCTATCCCAGCTGAAACCAGGACACACATCATTAGCAGAGCCCACCCAGCTAGCAAAAACAAACAACTGACTGCTGATAGATAGTGATTATATACATGCGAACTCACAGTCATGGTCTTTCCCTTTCAGAGTAAAACCATCTTCTCCTGAGCAACCCTTTTCACATCCTATTAGTAAAAAGCTACACTGGGAAGCAGGTAGTAATGATGGTTATCTACAGTACGACTGCCATTCACTGTTCCCTTCTCACTCCTCAGAAGGCAGGAAGTGTGTACCAAAGTCAAGAGAGTCTAAGCCATTTGTATCATCTTACCATAAGGTAAGTCCAAAAAACAGCACATCACCAACTGCATATGTATGAAAGTTACAGGACTTTTTAAAAAATCTATCTCTATACAGATATTTTTTTTCACAGTGAAATCCACAAATAACTTCATAACAGAATACTTAATGAAGTATATAATAAACATCTTACATATTCAACGTGTAATTATAAGTAGGTTGTAATTGCAGGCTAAAAGGTAAAGGTACAGTTAAATACACAGTATATGGTAGTGCTTTTCACTTTAAGCCTCACACATTATAGGTACTTTTGCTGCAATGTATATTGCTCCTTTATCCAACGTGTTTTTTAGCTCAATACATCATTTAACAGTACAGATGGGCAAAACCTTTCTGTTAGAACCAAAACTCTCCAAGCAAGATATGGGGGAAAAGGCAGGTCTAACCTCTAACATCATGGAATTAGCTTGATAGGGTCTATTTGACCAGCTGTGTGAACAGTTGGAGCAAGCTGACAGCAGGGATGGGATGAGACTGCATTCCTGGAGCCCTTTACAATGCCACAGTCAGGGCTGGCTATAGAACAATGACTGGGAGAGATTCTGTGCACCATTTCCAGAATAAAAACAGCAGGTGAGCAATGTACAAAGCTTGACACTGGCTGCCAAACTGCCCAGCTCCCTTCCACGTCAGGAATGATCCTATTCCCTTTGCCAAGTCCTCACTGGAGGTACAATCTGTCTGATCCTTCATAATTCTTCCAGACCTTACCTTCACTGACAGTTAGTCTTGCAGCTTTTACTCCACTATCAAATTTTACTGGGTTCTTTTTGCATCTGAAAATGGACACATGCAAGCCTATCAAGTCTTTCATAGACCTGTTTCTACCATCCCTGAAACATCAACAGAAACAATGAGTACATTGATAAGGATTTCTACTACAAAACAAAAAGTGGATTTAGGTGATTTTCAGACAGTTTGGAGGACAAATATATCACGATAAAGTAACAAACTTCCAACCAGCAAAAATATTTCTGAATGTGACATAAAATCTTCTGTAATCCAACTGAATCTGAAGACTTAATCTAGTCTGATCTCTTATTAATCATTTCCTTTATAGTTTCTTCCTGTTTCTCCTTTCTGATTCCTCTTATTTTGGCAAAGTAGTTACTAAACATAATGATACTACTTTTATCTTGATAAGGATATGAGCTACAAATCACTGCCAGTTCAGACAAGTATCACTATGTGCATGCCATATCCTCGTATTTCACCCTAGACTGTCTACTGTCATAAACAAGACACTGCGTTAAATTATTCAGTGTGTGGCCATGCTTATATTCTCATGTTTTAGCCACTTGCTGTGATTTATTTAAATTAGAGGTAACCATATGGGAGAAATTTTGCTTGTTCTAATGTCACAGCTACAAAAGCATAGAGTATATTCCTAGGTTTATATTATTTCAGCTCAGTAGACAAACATTTTAATGCCTTTCTAGGAAAAAGTTTCAGGGCTTATATGTTTTAGAAACCAAGTCTGAAGAGCCAATATAATCAGACTTTCCTAAATTTCATTTAGCTAGAAATAACCCTAAACTAACTTCAGTACATGTTCTCCTAAGTAATGAGAAGATCATCATAAACAGAAAGAAACTTATACTGTATCCAAAAACCATGAAGTCATTAATGTGCATATACAGTGTTGGAGAATGAATTCACAATTGGCATACCATGGCGGCAATAGCAACCACTAGCCAAATTCTTAACTTCCATATGGTCACTCGGCATGGCTGTAGTACTGTAGTGCTCAGGCAATTTCTTGCTAACAAAGCCGTGTTGGGAGCCATAACCAACCAGCTGTCATAATTTAGGCTGTGTTTGGCATAGGATCAGCCCCAGGGACAGAAAAGCTGCTGTTGTTCCTTTGCATAACTTTATTGTGGGCCTATGTCATCTTGGCCACTTATCTGTGGCATAAACAACCACCAAAGAAAAGCCCATACATACATTAAAACCAGTGTCTTACACACTCATTGGAAATAGCTGATTTTTATGAAACATTTAAGAAAAAAAATACTTCAACACACCTAGTTTTTGCATATTTGCATAAAGGCTTCAGAGGCTTAAAAAAATGCAGGTAGAAATTAAGCTGAGGGAAATCAATGCACTTTGTTTGGGGGTTTTTTACTTTTTTTTTTTAAATCTAAAACACAAAAATCTATATATTTGTGTTTGACAGTACACTAATTTCTAACTGGTTTTGTTCATCCTTGTAACTCGGCTATGTTGTCAGCCATATAGAGGTTAAGAATCGTTCTACTCTGGAGTTTACCTGAGACCATTGTAAATACTTGCTAATGTGCATGCTTTCCACAGAGAGGCAAAAGACTCCCTCACTTTATTAGTTTATTCAGCACCAAAAAGTAATCTGAACAAGGTTACTATGTCTGCTGGGATACAGATTTTGGAGATGTCCCAAAGAATGCACAGACATCTAACAGTGTATCTGAGAAGGCATGGAACTAGTGATAATCTCCTATATGTCATGATGATAACCTCAGGCAGGGAGAGAAAAAGAGTCTGCACTAAACATCATATGTTTCTCTACAAGTAAGATGTGGGGAAAGCTAAGCTCTTTTCCCTTAAAGTATTCCCCTCATAATTAGTTTTTAATTATATCATCTATCTTCATTCATGGTCTTTTAAATGTATACTTATTATTATCTGACAGTTTGTCTTCTTTAGTGAATGACCTTCATCTTCAAAACATTCTTTATGGACAGACCATACTATGTTACAGGAAACAGCTTTAAAAACAGACATTTAAGATTCATGAGAGAGACAGTTGCTTGATGATCATTTACTTTATAACTGAATAGGAAGTAGTACAGCCTGTAATTCTAATGATTCATTTATCTGGTTTTATAATAAGCCATTTCTACAATTTTTATTGGTATTTCCATTCTGTCATTAAATGTCACTGATATGGATTATTCAGCTCATCTTTCTGGGATCATATTCATGAGAAAGCTAATGAATGGCAGGAGAAATACTGCAACCATAACAATTTAGTGCTCAGAAAACACACTCTACTGATTAACACCATCCTTTAGCATCCTGGACATCTAAACAAATGGAACATTAACAGAGAGCTAACAAATCAGGTGTAATCATAAGGACTGTTGATGTCTTTTAATATCACATATATGAATTGTAAGAATAAGCATTGGGGCATAAAAGGAATTCTTCATCTCTGAAGTATAAATGACAAGCCAAGAAAGATGCAACCTAGAATGGAAATGCTGTATGTATCTTATATATGCTATGTTGTAGAAAGAGAACAAAGTTCCAAACAAACCTTAGGGAAGCACTATTTTGTTACTAGCATTAAAATGTGTTCACAAGCCATTCACCATGGAAATGCAGCTGCCTGACTATGAATACTTCATTAGAAGAGTTAAACAAAAATATTTTAGCTACATTGTAAAATTAAATGTTAAGACCTCAGAACAGGCTTCCTTCAGATCTTAACCTAGGTTAATAAGTGGTTGCACTGACCAGGAAAAATAGTCCAAGAGAAAGCAAAAGTCCAGAAGCAACCTCTCCAGCACAGGTCACATTCATTTCTACCAACAGTGTATTTTCTCTCACTTTGCTTCTTTTTAGGGATACACTTGATGGAGGCAATAATCAGCTCCAGCTGGGAGGCTTCTTAATTTTTGTGTTTGTTTGTTTTAACTAACTGGGTACTTCTACAAAATGGTGATATGAGCAGTTCAGCATCATCACAGTAATATACAATATGTAATAAGTCACAACAATAAACAAAATTAATGTTTTCTATTTTAATATATACATTTTAATCACCTTTTGTTGGACTTTTGTTTTTTGGATTGAATGTTTACTTTTACTAAATAGATGATTAAAATTAACAGAAAATATAATATGTACAGATATTAAGGCAGGGGAATTAGACTCTTTGCAGATGTGCTATAGCAATTATTAAACATGAATACTCAAGTAATTACTATGTTAAATACCTTATACAAATAGGCAGAGTACAAATTAAAGCTACCCTAGTTTATCTGAAATCCATAGCTTGCTCTGAAGTGGCAATTTTGCCTTTTTTTTTTCTTTTTCTTTTTGCTTTATTTTGACAAAAAACATTCATGTTCATTTTTCTGAGTAGGATGGCCTCAGTTTTCTGCCTCTTTGTACCTTTGACATCGTACCAGGAAGGAGAGGGGGTATACCTGCTGAAGTCACTAAACAGAAACAAATAGACTAAATTAAAAGAGACTAACTAGAAACAACATTTATGTTTAACATAGTATGAATAAGATGTAGAAACAAGTGATGTAGAATGTTTTTTCCACAGTGAATATATGCCATTGACAAAAAGACAGAAAACTTACACTCCAACTGAATAAACTGAGTAACAAAGGTTTCTCTGGGATGAAACACATACACATTCTAGTGGAGCAAACCCTGAAGTTTCAAGTGTGTCAAGTGTCTTCTTTCCCTTCGCTTATCTTAGAATGTTAATCTATTAACCTATTTCCTCTTCTATTCATAATAATCCACAAAAATGGGATCTCTTAAATGGTATGGACTGTGAGAGTTCTTCCCTCTGAATATCTTAATATGTAAAAAAAATTCAGATATTTCTTCTAATGTACTGTCCTGGTTTCAGCTGGGATAGAGTTAATTTTCTTCATAGAAGCCAGTGTAAGGTTATGTTTTGGATTTGGGATGAAAATAATGTTGATAACATACTGATGTTTTCAGTTGTTGCAAAGCAGTCAAGGACAGCCCAGCTTTTCGTGCTGGCCTGCCAGCCAGAAGGCTGGGGGTGCACGGGAAGCTGGGAGGGGACACAGCCAGGACAGCTGACCCAGGCTGGCCAAGGGGATATTCCATACCATATGACATCATGCTCAGTATGTAAAGCTGGGAGAAAGAAGAAGGAAGGGGGGGAAACTTTCAGAGTGATGGTATTTGTCTTCCCAAGTAACCGTTATGCGTGCGGGAGCCCTGCTTCCCTGGAGATGGCTGAACCCCTGCCTGCCCATGGGGAATGGTCAATGAATTCCTTGTTCTGCTTTGCCTGTGTGCGCAACTTTTGCTTTCCCTATTAAACTGTCTTTATCTCAACCCCCAAGTTCATCACTTCTTCTTTTCTGATTCTCTCCCTCATCCCCCTGTCGGGGGAGTGAGAGAGCAGCTGCGTGGTGCTTAGTTGCTGGCTGGGGTTAAACCACGACATGTATTTTCTACAGAATCATCAGCTAAAACCAAGCAATAACAGCACTGTTGTCACTGTAGGAGTAAGGGAAGAAGCAGTCATCCTGTTTCCAGACCAGTCCCCGAAGGAATATTAGGCCCCCAAAGGGACTTAGAAGTAGGCACTTAGCTGTTCAGAACAGCCAGCCTTAGTCATTTCTGCATAACATCAGAAGCAAACCCTCTTAGGAAACTTAGGAAATTGCTGACTGCAGGGACAGGTGGCAGCTGAGGATTTAAATGTTATAGTTTGACTAAAGCAGCAATTAGTTACCTAAGTTACCTGTGGAACAGATGGCACCTTAGGAGGAGAAATGATGGATACATAATATTATCTGAGTAATTTAGATAGGTCGATTTGGGAGGAGCACCATAAAAATTTAATGCAATACTAATACTCTGTAATCAATATATCAACACTATAGTTTATCTTAAAAGAAGAATACTGTGTAATAAATTCAGCATTACTTCATTCAACACTTTTTCTTATAACTAAAACATATTTGATTCTGGTCAGTATTTGGACAGAATATTTAAAAACAGAGATTAATATGGCACGATAATTTTTTAACTGTTCTAGTAGACTGAGTTGGTAACCAGAAAAACTAAAGATACAGTTTTGTTCAACTACAAGAGAGCAAAAGAAAGAGGACACGGAATAGCCAAATTCTTAAAGAAAGTGGGTGAGGCATCTATACCTCAAAGGGGTGAAAGGGCATTTATAAACTTTCCAAACTTCAAAAATATGTACACAATGCTAAAGTGAAAATAACACTGAAAATGAAATAAAAACACATTTAGGGAGAAAATCATTGCTTTAGACCTTTAAAAGTTACTCACCTATTCTAAGCTAAGTTATTTATAGAGACTCACTTTATATTCAGCAGAAAAGGAAAAAAAGGTTATCTCCAGAGAACAATTCTGCCAGCTATCCCAATCCTACACAACGACAGAAGTGAACTAAAAGACTTGGTCAGGTTGGATGACTAGCTTCTGTCCTATGAAGCTAGGCAAGGTGAATGACATGGTCAAGGACAGAAAGATGAGTGGTTTCAGATAAATTCATCAAGAGGCGGCTGATAACAATAACTACTAAACCAATGAGATTTTTCCACTGTTTTTTTTTTTTTTTTTCCTTTTGGAAACTGCTTTTCTGCATACATAAAAAAATTTTTGGAGAACTTTCAATTGCATGGACAAGATACTTTCACTAGACAGCAGGACTGGAACAGGATGAGGAAATTAGGGACCCTGAGCACTCGCACTGTTCATATACCTCCCACCTTGCAGAGACTTCAGATGAGATCAGGAAATAAAGTGAGTGGGGAGAGAAAAGACTTCTACCTTCCACTTCTACCTGACCTTCTGGAATATTCTTCTCAATTTCATCCCGTGGGAAAATATGTCATTGGGCATGAGTAGATTTTTATGGGGCCCTCTTTGTCTTGGAGAATTCCTACTAAATCAGGATCTGAAGAAGAATAATAACTAGCCATTCTGTGGTTTGGAAGGAAAAGAAGGACCAGATAAGGCTACGAGAGAGTTTTTAGGAAGCCACACTACATGTCATACTAAGCATCAATGTCTCATAAAATTATTGTCATAAAATTAATTCAAATAATTGCTTTAAACCATGGCTTTAATGACCTTAAAGCACAATGAAAGAACTTAAAACAAAAGGACCATAAGACTAATGACAGAGGACTCAACATAAGCAACTAAAGGGCTTAGGGTTAGGTCTAATTGTATTTAACAGCCTCATTACTCTGCAGAAATGACACAAAAGGATCAGAGAGATTAGAAATACAATGAGGAAAAAGTATTGCATGCAGTTTCACAGTAGCTGATTTACAGAGAAATTTTCTGAGGAATATAAAAACCCGCTCCTAAACCTCAAGTCTGAAACTTAATAATCAGAAGGATGTGTTCTCGCTTTCTGAACTTTAAAAGGGATTGTACTGTTCTGATCTAGGGCCACCTAATAAGCACTTACTTCGCTGCTGTCTGTGATAAATATCAATGATAGGCAGATGGAAAGTTATAAATAGATATTACATCTTTACAATAATGTCCAACGACAGAGGAGTCCTGTTGTTGGGACAGAATCAACATTAAAGGCCTGTCGTGGTAGTTCCACCAGCTGTGATTTAAAAGTGATAGGTTTATTTTTTACTAGCGTATATCATGAGCTGTAGCCATGCACCAAAAAAAAAAAAGAGGAAATATTAAATGATAAAGGTATTGAGAAATTAATTTTGTTTATGGAAAACTATCTGAAAGTACTTCAAAACCAGCACTATTATTAATATTTACATATTCAGCTTATTTTAAATTTCTGATAATTTCCATAACATTGTTTTGTAGGCAGAAATCTGATAAACTTAAATGTTGCATACCTGAATCTGAGAATATTCTTCTTTATTGTCCAAAAAAGATAACTGAGCCAAACAAATAAATTTTTAACTTTGAGAAGTACAATGAAATAAGACACACATAAAATATATTGTATTACATATTGTGTGTGCTTCTACAATTCCATCTTCATAGTTTCAAAAGATTTTTTCAAGAAACCAGGTTCTAGTATGGTCTAATTACATTTGCTTTTCAGGAATAAAAAGCAAAGAAGTCAGCTGAGACAGTTAAGTCTGAAAATAGCTTTTCAAACAAATCTAATAAATTTTGTTTCAACACATATAAAACTGTAAGAAGAAACATTTACATTTAAATAAAGAAACATAAATATTTTAAAAGAACCACTATAGTCTATCAAACAAAACAATACTGTTATAGCATTAGAAAAGAAAAACAGCTAGAAAGTTGAAGCATCTAAGGAAGGTGATGTTAACCACAGCAATTAAAGAGATGGGATAGTTCCCTTTTCACTTGAAACTACTTGTTTTTATTATGATGCATAACAGGTAACTCTTGCCTCAAAGATCATATTATTAAAAATACAATTGTTTTTCATTAATCTTAACCTCCCCTTTTAGAGGTTTTTTTTTTTTTTAAATCAGCTCTGCAACCTCATAAATGCAGGGAAATTCCTCCCTTAATTTGAAATCCATTAAACTTCAGTGGGGATAGGCCATCCCTTCACATTAGCACATCCTTAAATAAAAGCTAAGATATACCCATATGACTGAAGCAGAAAGTTTTCAAGAAATTTGAAATCTTCAGGTAATTTAACAAGGTTAACAAGGAAAAGAATTTAAACAGCAAATCTATCTGAAAGAATAAAACTCAAAGCTTTACAGCACTGATCCTTCTTTGTTTCAGGAAATTATTTTGGTGAATTTCAATCACAGAATCACAGAATCACAGAATCACTAAGGTTGGAAAGAACCTTCAACATCATCAAGTCCAACCGTTAATCCAGCGCCACCATGTCACCCAAACCATGTCCTGAAGCACCACATCCACACGTTTTTTCAACACTTCCAGAGATCGTGACTCCACCACCTCCCTGGGCAGCCTGTTCCAATGCTTGACCACCCTCTCGGTGAAGAAATTTTTCCTAATATCCAATCTAAACCTCCCCTGGTGCAACTTGAGGCCATTTGAGTCAACATTGAAGAGTACTTTTTGCTCAAAAATAAACTTTGCCTCAGATTAAAAACAGGAAGGGAAGGGAAGGGAAATTTGTTAAAAAATGAAATGTTCTCTGGCAGAATGTAATTTTTTTTTTCTATTTTGGATTTTGATTCTTTTTTATTTTAGCCAACTGCAGTATTTAGAAAATCCAACGGCCCAGTTTCTTTTTCGTTTTGTGGTGGTTTAATACACAAAATAGACTTTGTGAACATAAATGTGCATGTTTTAAGTTAGATTCAACAGGCTACTTCCATGTATTATGAATTTCAAAACTAAGATCCAAATTTCAGATTTTATAGTCACAGTTTGGTTTAATTAAAATACTGATTAAATGGTTACAGGTTCAAGGTGTCACGCAACAGTAAAGTGTTAATCTTAATTTACTTCATGTCTTTTTTTTTCTGGTTTTGGTGGTGTAGGTTTTTTTAGGTGGGTTTTGTTGTTGGTTGTTTTGGGTTTTTTTGGTTTGCTTTTTTTTTTGTACAACTGTTTGTTTCTGTACAACTGTCTCTTTAATAAAACAGCTCTATACTTTGTGTATACTGAGCATATACAAACTTCACTGCATTAATACAAAGCTGAGGAAGTAATCAGAAGAGCTGGAGGCAAGCAAGCTGTTAAGACCGCAGATGGCCCATGCAGGGAAGAAGCTTCCCATGACAGGACATGCAAAAGCTGAATAACTCCGTTTATTGCAGAAAATGGTAACCAGATAATCGCATTAACGTGTTGGATTCTACTGCAAAGGGAAAGTCTTGTCACTACATGAAAATTAAATCACTGATGCTTCCAAGTCTCTATTGCCTCTTAGCATCTCATTATGTGAATGGCAGCGTTTCCATTCAGTTTTTGTGCCTTTTATAAATTGCAGCACACAGCCGATTTCACCCAGTTTTTAACTATTTGAATTGCGCTATGGCTTTACTATACATCCACATTAATACAAGGCGTAGGATGTTGGAGGCAAACAAATGTAAGACAGTAAAAACCAATCAAACAAAAAATCCACAACAGCATCCATTACCACTAATATGATCATTAGTTGGTAATTGAGTTGCAGGTCTCTAAAGTTAACATAGGAATGAGCATGGTATAATTGCCTTGTAAACAGATGAGAGAACAAGATACTCTTTTCATGAGAAAGTGCATTGGTGTATGATATTTTGTTTCTGGCAGTACAGTAGAACCTAAATAATTTTGTATATAACTAGAATTTAAAGGACAACTACAGAATCACAGAATTACTGAATCATTAAGGTTGGAAAGGACCTTCAAGATCATCAAGTCCAACCATTAATCCAACACCACCATGCCCAATAAACCATGTCCCGAAGCACCACATTCACACGTTTTTTGAACACTTCCAGTGATGGTGACTCCAGCACCTCCCTGGAAAGCCTGTTCCAATGCCTGAACACTCTCTCCATAATGACATTTTTCCTAGTATCCAATCTAAACCTTCCTTGGTGCAACTTGAGGCCATTTCTTCTTGTCCTATCACTAGTTACTTGGGAGAAGAGACCAATACCCGCCTTTCCACAACCCCTTTTCAGGTAGTTGTAGAGAGTGATGAGGTCTCCCCTCAGCCTCCTCTTCTCCAGACTAAACAACCCCAGTTCCCTCAGCTGCTCCTCATAAGGCTTGTACTCCAAACCCCTCACAAGCTTTGTTGCCCTTCTCTGGACACACTCAAGCACCTCAGCATCCTTCTTGTAGTGAGGGGCCCAGAACTGAACACAGGATTCGAGACTCAGCCTCAGCAGTGCCGAGTACAGGGGTACAATTGCTTCCCTACTCCTGCTGACCACACTATTTCTGATACAGGCCAGGATGCTGTTGGCCTTCTTGGCCACCTGGGCACACTGCCGGCTCATGTTCAGCTTTCCTCCAGGCAGCTCTCCAGCCACTCCTCCCCAAGCCTGGAGCGTTGCATGGGGTTGTTGTGACCCAAGTGCAGGACCCGGCACTTGGCCTTACTAAAATACATACAGTTGACGTCTGCCCATCGAGCCAGCCTGTCCAGATCCCTCCACAGAGCCTTCCTACCCTCCAGCAGATCAACACTCCCACCTAACTTGGTGTCATCTGCAAACTTACTGAGGGAGCACTCGATTCCCTCATCCAGATCATCAATAAAGATATTGAACAAGACCAGCCCCAGAACCGAGCCCTGGGGAACATCGCTTGTGACCGGCCACCAGCTGGATTTAACACCATTCACCACAACTCTCTGAGCTCGGCCATCCAGCCAGTTTTTCACGCAGTGAAGAGTAAACCTGTCTAAGGCATGAGCCACCAGTTTCTGCAGGAGAATGCTGTGGGAGATGCGGTCAAAGGCTTTATTAAAGTCCAGGTAGACAACATCCACTAGGCGGGTCACCTGGTCATAGAAAGAGATCAGGCTAGTCAAGCAGGATCTGTCTTTCATGAACCCATGCTCACTGGGCCTGATCCCAAGTACTCACAGGTATTAGCTCTAATTTAAGAATCCTTTTTTCAGAATGTCCCAAGAGACCAAACTGACATGGAATAATCAAGACAGTAAAGACAACCAGAAGAAAGAGCAGAACATTACCAATTCAATGGGAGTTGTATGGTTCACTAGCTGCCACAAAGGAACTAGGGGAAGGAAATTAGTTAAGCAGACTTTCTAGCGTTACTCTATGACGTCTAAGTGTTTATTAACATACAAAACAATCTGTATGTTCCTTGAGATCTTTCAAATCCCAGTTGCTGTTAGTTCCTTGTTTTGGTAAAACACAGTGAATTTAATAATATCCTAAATTTATTAGTGTCATGCATTTCATGGCACCAGCAACAGCACTGCTGTGTTCATTCTGTATATTTCTGCATCAATAATCTGTGAAAATCCTGCAGCAAAGTTTCATGTATTTTCTGTTGACCAATTCAGCAGAAAATATTCTGGCAAAGTGGATCTCTGAATGTATGAGTTAAAAGTAAAAAATTAGAAGAAAGGGCTTTTGGTAACTGTATATAGAAGGCTACAATTGCAAATTAGTGATCTGATCTAATGCCCATCTATTTAGCTGGAAACTGTCAGCACCATTCACCAGGATTTAGTTGCATAAGGATACAAAGTTCAGGGCTTAAAAAAAAAAGACAGCAATAAAACCACTGTCCTTAGTAAAGCATACAAAGTTTTACCTGATGTGATTGATAACTCTATCCCAGCCAAAACTAGGACAATGGGATTACAAAAAAAAAAATCTTAGATTTAAGATTATGACAAAAAATTATCCTACACTAACTACAGTATTAGATTCTTCCGATAAACATTTTTCTTCATGGCGACTGATTGCACCCGTGTTAAGTCTCTTGTAGCTGAGCTTTGAAGCAGCTCTATTCCTAATCTTTTACTGAATAACTACTATGTAGTTCCTAGGGAAAAGAAATTTAACTTAATACTTTTAACTTTATTGCTTTGGTAATCAATTAAAATGCTCATTGTTTTCAGAAAACTGTCAGGAGACCTACAGTGAAAAATAATTCAGTTTGTATAGACTAATCAGCTAAAATGCAGTATTTAATAAATGACACCTACCTGTAGTGACAATCAAATATTGTCACTAATTTTGGTCTGTAGGGTTTTTTCTTTATTTCTCTTTTTTATGATAGCTTGCAAAATGCTAATTTTAATGGGATTTATGCAAACACAGTTAGAGAATGTGCTCCATATTACATATATTTTCCCACTTTGAAAACTATAATACTCTGTGTTTTTTATAAAAGAGATATAATAAGTGAACTACAAATATACAAGGGGGGTCGTTACACTTCTAAAACAATCTTGATTAAAGGAACAAATTTTAGACCAGCTGAATAAATGTCAGAGCATTCACTTACAGGTCCTCTCACTTAGAGGTAAACCTGACCCTGAATCTCAGTGCACACAGGAGATATGGTTGGCTGAAAGGGTTTGTTATTTCTTCTGAGCAAGTACAGAAGCATTGTAATACAGCAACCGAAAAAAAGTTTGTTCGTGTCCATTTATACGAAGAAGGTTGAAGATTTCAGCCTCCAGTGCTTGAAGTGTTTCATAACTTCAAGAAGCTGACATTTAACTTTTTCAGGGTAATTAAATAATATTATATTCTCTGTTACTAACATGGATTTCCTACCTAAAATAAAAACCTAATAAAGTCAAACTTGTAAATGACTTTGCATATTACATACAGCTCTAAGTGCTATCTCTGTTTTGCTTGCTTTGATAAATTGTTGTTTGAAAGCAGCAAAAATCTAAAAAGATAAGAGATGATTTAACAGATTTTTATGATGCTTTTGGTTATGTTTATTGAGGTACAAAATATTTGGTCTTGGGCTACTACATGACAAGAATGCCTCAGCTTCACTTTAAAGCCAAAAGCAAAATAATTTTCTCTTGTCGCCAAACATATCAGTAAGCATTGAAGGCAGAAGCAACTTGCTTGTAAACATCATTACATAGCATTCTAAGATGAAAGAGCAATCCCGACAGATACCATGTGATGTTCATTTAAGCTCTTAATGTCAAAGCCCTCAGTTCTGCCCATTATTGTGAACTTTGGAGGCATAGGAAGCCAAAGCACTGCAGAGTACTAAGCAAATCAAATTCCATTCTGGCACTAAATATCTGAACTGTCAATGCAACCTTTGATTCAGTGTGTACTCTAGTGCATCTATTTGGTTATTGGTGTGAATAGAGCTCAAACACCAGGGACAATACATTTTCAATCCATGCTTGATTTCAGTGAGAAAGGTGCTTTTAGATAATTAATGCTGACTCCTCCTCCACATTGCCAATAAATATAATTTGCTCCAAGTATTAACTGAGCAGACTGGGGGCAGAACTTCCAATCACAGAATCACAGAATCACAGAATCACTAAAGTTGGAAAGGACCTTCAAGATCATCAAGTCCAACCATGTCGCCTAAACGACGTCCTGAAGCGCCACATCCACAGTTTTTTTGAACACTTACAGACATCATGACTCCACCACCTCCCTGGGCAGCCTGTTCCAATGCTTGACCACCCTCTCAGTAAATTTTTCCTAATATCCAATCTAAACCTCCCCTGGCGCAACTTGAGGCCATTTCCTCTTGTCCTATCACTAGTTACTTGGGAGAAGAGGCCAACACCCTCGTCGCCACAAACCCCTTTCAGGTAGTTGTAGAGAGCGATAAGGTCTCCCCTCAGCCTCCTCTTCTCCAGACTACACAACCCCAGTTCCCTCAGCCGCTCCTCATAAGACTTGTGCTCCAGACCCCTCACCAGCTTCGTTGCCCTTCTCTGGACACGCTCCAGCACCTCAACATCCTTCTTGTAGTGAGGGGCCCAAAACTGAACACAGGATTCAAGGTGCAGCCTCACCAGTGCTGAGTACAGGGGCACGATCACGTCCCTGATATAAGCAGTATTTTAATTTAAAGATTGGTGAGGTGAGAAAATTGCTTCAATATTTTGTAGGAAACATGTATCCGTCCCTGTAACTAGAGGTATTCTTAGAGAAAGATATATGATTAAGGAGTTGGGCTTTTTTTAAGGCAAAAAACCTGCATGTTCAGTCTCAAGCACACAAAATCTCTAATTCACCTTCTTGAAAATAATGTATCTCACAAGTTTGCAAAGTGAATGAACAAAATCATCCGTCAGTGAATATTTCCCTCCAAGTATTCTATTCTCACTAACACCTGCTTCTTTTTACAGCTTTTTACAGAAAAGCATTCAACTGCTATCAGCAACTGTAAGCTCTCATACTGACAAATACTATCTGTGATCCATTGACTTGCCAGTTCAACATCACTCTATTTACTGACTCTCCAGTTCTGCCATTCCCTGTAGGAAAATCTCTCTAAAGAGCATCCACTTGATTGATGTATCGAAACTCAGTTTTTCTGCAGCAGTTCCTGTGTGGACAAACACTGAAAAGTTGCTTGTATTGTTCAGAAAAAGAAACAAACATAAGTATCCAAGCTATCCCAAAACAATGAACTTTCTGAACAAAAGTCTTTAAATACTTATGCTTTAGAGAATTGATAACAGGTTGTTTGCTCCCTATGAACATGCTCCAAAAGCAGCATTTACACTCATCTGCAATATTAGTGATCACCAAGGGAGCCAGTTCTTGTCCTATATTCATTGCACTGGATTCGCTTTCTTCAGAGACAGAAAAATTGCAACACTCCAGTTTAAAAATAGTAAAATCCTGATCACTTAGTGCAATTCCCTATGTAGAATTATGCAAAGTAGATCTGGTTTTGAATTTTTTAAGCAAATGAGGAGTCATTCTGGTCCCACTTAAAAAATCCATCTCAAAAAACATGCTGTTCACTACGGAAATAAGCTTGAAATTAGTTATCACTTAAAATATGATCCAAACATGTATTTACAAATCAGTAACACACATTAGAGAATATCATAATGAGTATGTTTGTTTTGCTGTCCTTGAATATAAAGACATCAGAGTCTTTTTTCAAGTAAACTGAAATAATTTCTTGACACATATTAAACTAACGAAATATTTAATTTGAAATTAAAATGGTAAATAACATCAATTATCTAATATTCCTCATTTATAATGCAGTGGGAAACATCAGCATGAGCAAAAGAAAAGCACTGCATTTTAAAATTAATATTAAACATTTAAATTAAACATTTTGGTTTCAAACAGAATTAAACTATTAAACCATTGGTGTTTTATTTGCATTTTACTTTGGTTTTCTTCTAGTCCAAGCCTCTGGATGTGTAACATTTAACTGAGTTTCTTTTTCTCTTTTTTTTTTTTTTGTACAATTTCAAACTCTTTAAGCTTTAATGGCCAAAATTTGTTCTGTGTGTAGTCTTACATGGAATTAGCTCCTTTTTCTCTTCTTTTTTTTAACCTTGTATGTCTTTAAGCCTAGGTTCACAAAGGTATCGAAACACCTAATACCTACTGAAATCAATGGGAACCTATTTATGAAAGAAGCATAGAAAGAAGAAAGAAGAAATAAGCATATAGTTCCATCTTATGATTTTCAGGTTGTACTAATATTTTCTTATTTATGGTTTTATTATGGATTAGAATTATTCATATTATTCCTTGTAAAATTAATTATTTCATACATGTATATTTTTTAATCACAGCCTCTCCCTACAGTCATACTACAGTTTATACATATATGAAAGTTGCCTAGTGCTTAAAAAGTGCCCAGAAATTTTCTAAGATTCATCTTACATACTTGTAGGCATCTACACATTAGGCATGTAGACGTAGGTACTAATCTAAGCTTCCCTACAGTCAATGGGAAAAGTCCTCTAGTTCTGGAGAACACTGTCCTTGTAGAACAGTTACTTAAGACAGTGTGGGAGAACTGCTTTCTGGTGGTTTTCAATTTCTTTCCAGTGCCAACAAAAGGCAACTAGATGACTACTTGAAAGGAGAGCAGGCATCTACATTTTGGAGTGAGGAGAAACCTGTCCTACCTGTTTCAAAAACTACACCTTTCCTAGTAAAACAAATCATCTGAGGGGATCTGTTTTCTGTCTTTGATACCAAAACACAGGATCTTATTATGTCTTCCTATTAAATTCTCTCAGACAACAGCTGAGATTCTATCCAATAGATTTACCAATCTATTGGTAAATTTACTATTTACCAACCTATGGCTAGTACAGTCCTACTCTATGCATTTTGAGAAACTTAGGAATACAGCCTATTCCTGGCTTTACTCATTATCATTTTAGGGAATCCATGCTTCATTTTACAATTCTTATATCTATAAAAGAATAATAAATTACATTTGTTACACATTTTAACTATTAAGTGAAACTAGGTATATTAACAGTTGATAATACTATTAAAATAAGGTTTGTGTATTGCAATACTGTGTAAGAAAATAGAATATTAAAAATTTGGATGAGAAATATATAGTAACCCGAGGGTTTTAATGACTTGATGCCATCAGTAATGTCAACAAATGTAAAAATAACAGAAAACATCTCAAATCACACGATATGACAACTGCAACTTTTGTAGGTTCTGGTGGTTTTGCTGTTAGATTTATTCCGCTAAAAGTTAGAGATTCAACTTAACAAATTCTCTATTCTTGAAAGGAAAATTGAAGACCTGAAGATTAAGACTAAGAGTCTTAATGTCTTTTGGAAGTGTTACGAAATTTACATGGAGTATTTAGAAATCAAGCTCTACCTTGGAAATAAACCCAGAAATCCATTATTAGCTGAATAAGAACGTAAAAAAAAAAAGCCTCAATACTGCTTATGAGATGAGCCTTATAGTTTCCCTTTGATCCTCCTTTCATCTTTGATGATCTGATTTAAAAAAACAGCCACTGAGACAGTCAAATCTTCTTCATTATTAACAGATTGTAAAAAAAAAAATTCTTAATTTCAGAAGAGAGATTTCTTGCATGCGGCACCTGTGACTGGAAGAGGAAGTTATAACTGAAATTTCAGTGTTTTCTCTGCTAACTTCTGATTTTATGGGTAGTCAAACCTCTGACTAGAATATTGTTGTTGGGTTACACATCTATAATGACCCATGTTCAGCGTCTCTGTACATCAAGGAGAAAAAGCTGCATCAGAAATAGTAGGTGTAGCCATAAAATAAATTAAGGAAACAAACTGTCGTTTTTATTCAATCCAAGTAAATTCCTCAGCAATTCAACCTGAATAAAAATACACTTGAACAGTAACTACTTGGATAGGCTTAGATAGATGTAACATCAAAGAAACTATTCTCAGAGCTTCTTTGCCAGACAAGGTAAAAGGGTGAAAGAAGAGCTAGACAGCTTTCCTAACAAATCACTGAAAATGTTTGGTGCTAGTCTTCCATCTTCACAGAAAGTTCCTTTAGGGATGCATCTTCCTCTTTCAGAAAGTGGAAATGTATGAAAGAGTACATGAAACTTCTATCCGACAAGTCATATAGAAGCTTCTTAAGAGTTTTGGAAGATTCCTTGTAAGTCAAGGAAGGCAAGTGTCTTTTGTATCAAAATGTAAAAAATGAAAGACAGAGAAAAAGAAAGACTGTGAGAGCAACGGAAAGAGGAACAGAATAGTTTCTATCTTACCACTGGCCTTCTGTTGCATAAAAAAGTAAGAGTTCTTCAAAGAAAGGCCAAAAAAGTCAAGTCTTCAAAGATCTCCAGGATATTTGCTGTATTTTGTAGCTCATTGAGGGTGAGATGATTTCAGTTCTCAAATGCAAAGAAAGACTACTCAAATACAAATATTTTAAGGTAAGCAATACTACGTCCTTTGTTAATTCTCACAATGCTTAGTTTCTAACTAGAAATAATAATTTACTGATAGTATGTATTAATATAATAAAAGCTCTCATGCTCCCCTCAAATCACAATGATTCACAACAGAATTCACATAGTGACTTATCTGTATTTTGGTTGCCAATTAGATTTAAATATCTATTATGAGAGCTTAAGTCAAATTCAGCATAAAAGAACATATTATACATCATCATGCCCATTATTATGAGTAACTGTTTCAGCTTTTAAGATGTGAAAAAAATTAATCCCCCATAATTTCCTATACAATAAATTGATGAGTAAATTGAAAGATCATATGCTATATCTGAACAAATTAAAAAATGCTAAGAAATATATGGTTTACCTTTGGTCCAAAATATTCATGAGCAGATACTCCTCTGATCAGTAGGCTACTCTGATCGTAAAGAACTGGCTGCTCATGACTTGGATGAGTGTACTTTTCACTGGGTAAAATCTGGCTGGAGGGCTGTGCCCAAAGAGTTATGGTGAATGGAGTTAAATGCAGTTGGTGGCCAGTCACAAGTGGTGTTCTTCTGGGCTCAGTATTTGGGCCAGTTCTGTTTAATACCTTTATCAATGATCTGGATGAGGGGATTTAGCGCACCCTCAATAAGTTTGCAGATGACACCAAGTTGGGCGGGAGTATTCATCTGCTTGAGGGTAAAAAGAAATGGTTGTGTCGCCATCCTTGGAGGTATTTAAAAGACATGTAGATGTGACACTTAGGGACATGGTTTAGTGATGGACTTGGTAATGTTAGGTTAATGGTTGGACTCGGTGATCTTAAAGGTCTTTTCCAACTTAAAATGATTCTATGATTCTATGATTCTAAAGCATCATTTATTATACCTCTTGTGTAAATCAGTAATCCATCTTGTGCAGATTACAGATCTTGAATACATTAAATACAAATTTAATAAATGCATGGATACTGAAAAGTGCTTAAAAGGCATCCATTTCCAATAAAGCATATGTAATTATTACCATAGGTATATTGCAAAAAGGATAGTTTAACCAATCTCAACAAGCATTCTATTTGGAGCAAGAAATAAATACGGAGAAGAAATTCATAAGTATAACAAGACTTTAGGTGGTGTCCAGGGCAATTCTGGCACTGGAAATATTTTTCTACATAAAGCAATGCTAATGCAGTTGGACAACACCTTAGTATCATCATATATAAACTGACAAGGCGGAACCACGAGTTCACCTCTGCTAATGAATGGAGGCTTTCAGGCTGCTTCAGTGGGCAGGAAATCAACACTAAAGGTTGCTCATACAGCAGGATCTCTCACAAAACGTTCTAAACTGAGAGACAGTTCACTCTGGTGAATTGTTTCTGAATCACATTCCCAGGATGAGTCATAGATCAAATCTGCAAACTTTACACGGCTACTTGGTGATAGATCTATTTGTTTTGAAGAGCAAGATGACTTTTTTTCAGACTCTGATAGTTAAAAATGTTCTCAGATGTACTTTCAACTTCCTAAACAAACCCTAACTCTGAAATCTTTTATACAGAATGCTGTTTGCAGTTGAAGTAATCTTTATGATCTAGTTGAGTTCCCTTTCTCACCTTGCTCATGATCTAAAGATAGACATAAAGAGAAAAAAACTGAAAAGAGAAAGGAAAAAGAAAGAGTTCTTGCCCTGCCTTTTGGGGGAAAGCAGCAGGAGAAGGAGAGAAAGGTGATAAGGCTAGATAGCAATTAGGTTGTACATTTCTGAGGAAAAAGCCTTGCAGCCACACCTATGATCAGAACCCAGGGTTCAGTAATTCTCTTACAGCTGATCCTGTTGGCAGTGCCATTACAGGCCCTGAAGAGGCCAGAAAGCAAAGTGCATCAGGGGAGAGAAAAGAAACAAAATGGCTTACCAGTTAAGACAAAACCTACAATAGTACATAAGGACAACATACATTCTGGAAGTATCAACAATTACATTGCTGTTGATCTTCTCATCCTCACACCTCCAAATGTCTAAGCAACAGAACTCACTTCCCAAACGGTGTGGATTCCCAGTAGCTTTCACATTTAGCAGGGTGATATAAGATCACACTGCCATGGAAAGGGACACCCTCTACTCACCTCAAATCAGTTCTAGCGTTCTAGCAAAAAGAGAAGTTTTCTTCACAACTGAAAAGTAAACATGCAACAAAAACAACAAAAGATTAATTTTCATTTCAGTCAGAAAACTGGACTGACTCTTGCCACAGCTCTATGATACGTAGAGTCAACAGAGCCTGAGGTTGAAGGCAGGAGAATAGTTTGAACTACTCACAGTTAGACTGGTTTAAGTTGATCCTAAAACAACACGGCAAGAAAGTTACTGAGAGATATGACCACAAGCAATTTGCAGTGATTAGTAGTGACTAAGGTTCATGTGACTTCAAAGGAAAAAGCCCCTACTTTTCTTGTCTTCAGTGGCATCTCTATACATTCTCAAAAAAAAAAAAAGACAGAATGGATTTCTCCTAACTGTAAGATTATTTTTCAAATATCTGGATTATAACACTCCTCTGAATCAGCTACATTTGGTAGAAATTCTTGTCTTTTGCTTATGAAAAATCCCGACTCAATTTAGGATTCAAAATGTGGTCTGGATAATATTTGTATATCATCAGGCTTGACTTTCTATGGACAAATGTACAGCTTAGGATTTTTCCCCCACTGGGCTCTGATTTCTTGTATCCTGTGTTTCTGTCCAAGTGGCAATTAGGTCTTCCTATATTTTACCATACACTGAGAAAGAGCAGCTTTATTCAGACAAAATCCATCATGTACCTACAGTATGGATCATTAATGCATGTGCATTAATTAATGCATATTGCTGTCACATGCAATTTTGAAAAATAATACAAATTTCACCTTCTTGCTGGTATGTTCACTTTAGCTCTACATTATATTCACACTGAGAAATACTTATGGAACACCGAAGCCAGACTGGACCATAGGTTACATAGTTTAGCCCACCTGAGAGTTCTGTGGGGAGATCAGCATAAATTTTTTTCCCCTATGAATATTTAGGGTAAGGCAGAAACAGATGCTGAGGTATGGAAAATATTAATTGATCCACAGACAAAGAAGACTTTTCCTAATGCCAATTTTAATTTATTTTTTATGTCTCTCTCTGACTTCCTTTCAAAAATAACTGGTGGCAACCCAATTCATATGTTAAATATTTAATTCAATATGCGAATTACTGTGAATGACTAATCTTATTTTCTCTTTAAAGTTATATATCTTTCTTTGAGAGGACCCCAAAAACATGTACATGTTTCATCAGTTTCTAAGAGCTGTAGCTGGAGACAGATGTAAATGATAAATACGAAACTTGTGATTTTGGAGGATAATTATTCATGAATGCCACATGTTATCCAGCAGCTTATTAAGAGTACTTACTATCTGGATATATGGCACAATGCAGTATAAATCTTTGTAGAAATGAAAAGTTGACTAGTTCTTGTGTTCATCTTTTTCAGCCCATAATATAGGAACCTGGGAAAAGGGTATAAGGAATGAGGAATGGGGAATGGGGAAAAGGAAGGGAAAAGGCACAGGCACGGACAAAGGCAAGGGTGGAAAGGTAATGGATTTCTACCACATTCTATCTATTTTTACTTTCATGCCTCAGCACTGAGATGCAACAGGCAGCCAACATATGCTGTTATTTACTGCAGGAACAGTAATGGTTATGACAACCCCAGAAAAAGGGGAAGGGTCAAAACAGCATAAAACCATTTCAGCCATGTTGTCCCAGTACTTAGATAGTTGGTTAGAATGGCACCTTTTATGTGAATTAGTTCTGCTTTCTGCCCTCAGATTCAAAAGAAAGATAGGTCACCTCAAAGAACTTAATAGTACCAAATTTATGTGAATTTCTTCTATTTAGAATTCAAATGTACTGCTGCCCTCATTCTAGTATGCATCAATGCATCATCTAACCTACCTACCTCTACCTAGCTTCCTTGATTTTTTAAAGAAATAAGTAGAACTCAGTGAGGCAGAGGTGTTTTGAGGTCTCTGCACAAAGCCTGTATCTCATTTTCACAGACTCTGTCATTACAGTTTCAGTTCTTGTAAGTGTATTGAGGAACCACAGACCTTGTTTTACAGGTCTGAAACTGTGCCTGCTCTTTTTGTACATTCAAAGTAGTAGTGGTTAACTTATTAGGTGTTCTTGCAAAGAGGTAATAACCATGTGAAAGGGAAACAATGCATTTCGACTGCATGAGTTTCTAGCAGATAGGCCCAAACCATGGTGATCAAAAATAATTAAAAATAATTACATGGTATTTATATTCAATTCCCTTTTTAGTCAAAAGTGACACGTGTTTTTATTCATAAGTACAAATCTGTATTTGTTACATTCAAATGCAACTTATCTGTAAAGTGAAATAATTTTAAAACAAACTGAACATGTATCTGTGGTATCTGCTACTAATTATTTTTTAAGCATTTTCCAGGTCAGCACATGGAGGCTGAGGCTCAAAAAATTGTTTTCCATTAGTAACTGTCAGTCAGAGGATATTTGAGAAGCTCAGAAGTGGTGTTTCTTTCATATTTGACTTGCAACAATTCCACCAAATAATTGATACACACCACTAAAATTCATAATGTTTTATTTGCAGCATTCAGCTAAAGGTTCTATGTGTGTATATGCCCATGTGCTTGTACATGCATACCTATTTGTTAAACAGCTAAACATAATTTCCCTATTACAATGTTCAAAACCAGGTTTGAAAAATGTACTGAACTTATATTGGCTTTATGCATGTGAATGCCAACATCACTCATGACAAATGGCATTCATACCTTTATTCTTGCTGCTATTGTTTCACTTATGAAAGAAGTCATACTCCCAGACAACTCCTTCTTTCAGTGTTCAGTGACCATTTCTGAGATTTTGCAATGTATAAGTAGAGCTTCATGGTATTTCTTTTAACAATAGGCTTTGAATTTGGAAGAGGAAGATAGACACTAAGGGCTAAATTGTTGCCCCCCAAAATTTCATGAGTGAGGTGGTAACAAAATGGCTAAGGTAAAAAGTGGGGGTGGGGTTGGAACTGAAAAGTGTCAGTAGCATGGATCTTTGTGGAGAAAAAGCAGTGCAGAACAAAATGAAAGATAATGTAGAAAAGTAGAGCTGGAGTCTAAAAATGGGTCCTGAAGAAGAAAAGGAAAGAAACTGGCAAACGTAAATGATAAATAGAATAGTCTGTCAGATAATTCTAAGGTGTGTGAGTCAGCTTTCCTGAATTAGTCCCCTATCTACCTTTCACCAAGTGATCTTGAAAAAGTTGCGTTCCCTTTTAGTGCTTCATCTTCCTTATTAGCAAAACAAGGATATAAATAAATGACTCTCACAGAGAGCAGAGAAGACCTTTAATTCATGATATAGAAGTAATGACACTAATGTACTGCTATTAGAAAATGAAAAATTACTTTGTTTTTTACTATTTGGTATGCAATGGATAGTAACCATAACTGCGAAAAGTCCCATTGTGCATAGTACTGTACAAAAACATAGAAGGAAAAAAATCTGACATTGAAAAGTACAGATATGAAAAACTATTAAAAAAACAAAGGCACACAGCAACTTCATTAAAAAAAATCTTTAAATTGTAGACCACATATAAGCATATGTGCTGTAGTAGTTTCTTTGTGAATATGGAGAACTGTGATACAAATAGAAGCAGGGTGGAACCAGCATTGTCCTTCTCAATTTCAGAACTGTTATTCAGCAAGAAAACAGACACTGGATTTTGAAAAACATAGACCGAGAGACCACAGAAATCAGAGGTAATCAAACATTTGAGATTTTTTATCCAAGAATACCTAGTGTGAGATAAGTACCTTTCATGAAAATAATAAATGTTCTTTATTTTATTCCAAACAAGAGGGAAGACATGCTTCTAAAACTTGAAAATGGCCAATAGTGACAAAAGGCACCAAGAGAAAGGATGAGAAGTTCGTAACTAAGAAAAACGCCACAATTTGAGAAACACCAAAACAAATATCAGGAGTGGAAACTACAAGCCTAGCAGCAGATATGGCTTAGAATTTCCTTTCACATTTCTTTCCTTCTAATTCTTGGATAATACTAAGGTTTTCTTTGTTGTTCTCAATGAATGGACCACCAGACCCACCAGGCATGTAACAGTCTTGTAAAACTACCTTCTTTCCATGCTCAGACTATTTAAGTACATCTTAAGAGGATCATAGAATCATTTAGATTGGGAAAGACCTTTAAGATCATCACGTCCAACCATTAACCTAGCACTGCCAAATCCACCACTAAACCATGCCCTGAGAAACACATCTACACGTCTTTTAAATACCTTCACTTCTCTGGGCAGCCTGTTCAATGCTTGACAACCCTTTTAGTGAAGAAATTTTTCCTAACATCTGACCTAAACCTCTCTTGAAGAGAGCACTGAAAATTTCCTTCATTTTCTGGCTTAAAAAAGGAGTTGCAATGTCATGTTTCTCAGACCATGAGGAGGCATACAATGATCTGGAAGACCTAATAAACTTCTGGCAAGAAGAGTCTCCTTTTTCATATTTCACAAGGAAGTTTAACTCACAAGGGTAACAACATTTTCAACATCTATCCCCTGTGCTCTCCAAGATTTTAACTTTAACTGGTATTCATCTAACAGTTTGTTTGTCTGATTCCCATTTATGTTCTCCTCCGAAAAACGTTCTTCTTTTGTTTTAGTACCACACAGTTTTGGCCAGGTTCCAAAGTATTTTATTAAATAATTCATTGGACTGCTATATAGATAATTTATGCAGAAATTGCTGTCAGTCTCATGGGCAGCTACCGAACCTCACTGTGATTGGAACTAATAACTATTACCAAGATATGATAATTTCATTTAACTTTAGGAAACCATCTGGTGCCTTCATTTCGTGTTGCAACATAATGCCACTGTTTTACTCAATCCACTCTCATTAAAACAAGTCAAAGCATCTAAGGAAAAACATACACATAGATGATAAATTTATGCTCTCAATCATCTTTGTGCACCACTCCCTCCCACCCCCAAAGTCATACTCTCATAGCTTTTTGAAGTAGGAGGGGACTACTAAAATCTAATCTGAGCTCCTGCATAATGAAGGTTCTCTATTTCATTGAATAGCTTCTAAATCAAAAGCATAACGTGTTTGGGCTATGCTGTACCTATTTTCCTCACAATGGCTTCATGTGATAGATGAATCCAGCCCTCTCCTAGATAAGTTGTACCAGTGGTTAATTACTCTCATTCTTAAAAATATGCACCTTTTTTCTAGTCCGAATTCGCTTAACTTCAGTTTTGAAACATTGGATCTCATTATACCTTTTTCTGCTAGATTAAACGTCATCTACTGTCAGAAGTCTCATTCGCATTAAGATGCTTACAGACCATGCAAGTCACCTCTTAACCTTTTCAGCAGATTAAATAGACCAATCTTCTTTAGACTCTAACTACAGTGCTTTTTTCCAGACCTACAGTCATTCTTTCACCTTTAATGAACTCTTTCCAATTTTAAAGACATTTTTGAAGTGTGATCACCAGAGTAGGACACAATAGTTCATTAATAGTTTCCCTAATGCTGTATGAAAAGGCAGTGTTTCTTGCTACTTGATATTCAGTTGTCTACGTATCATAGAATATAATACATAAAATTTAAAACCATCCTTTAGCTTACTGATAAAACAGAAAATATTCTGAAAGGAATTTAAAATGTGAATATTTATCCCTTTTTTTTTTACACACAATGCGGAAAACATATGCAATTCTATCTTTTCTATACTACCTATACTTTTCTATACTACCTATACTTTTCTATAGTACTACCTCCAGTGTCACTTCTGCCACTTAAGATATTTTTCTGATAGTTTTTGTCTTCCATTACCAGTTTCTTGTTCTTAAGTGGTTTTTATATCATTATTTAGTAGTAGTATCTATGAGCTATTCAACTCCAGTAGTACATTTTAAGTCAATATTTAAAGTCTGGAATGAATCAAATGAGTTTGTATAGTTTCCATTTACTTTTCTTTTAAGAATGATTTTCACTTATTAGCTGAACTACAAGAACAGTTGTAGTTACTTCGAATGCTTAAGTTTGGATCCATTTCATTAAGTAAATAATACCAATTGGTTCACATACTACTAGATAAGATAGTAAATATCAGAAAAATATTTGGAATCATATGGTTGCTAGCTGGAACAAAAGTTCCTATCAATTAATTTTAATGTCACAAAACACTTACTAACCATGATCTGTTCATACATATAGCCCAGAAAATGTTTGTTCAACAGAATAAACCTTAAGTTGACATAAAATGTATCAGCTGAATAAACAAATCCTGCATTTTGTTCTGATTTCTTTTTTTTCATTCATAATGAAGAATAAAAATTCATTAATGTGCTAAAAACAATAACAAATTATGTGATCTGACACCATAACTCTGTTGTGTATAAACCTAGGTTATTTCAACTGCAAACAAAAATCTTTTATGCAGGATGTGCAATTGCTATTTCATTAGAAGTAAGTCCTCTCTAGCTCTTGGATACAATATACTAGATAAACACAAAATATATCTAGAAAAATAGAAACAGAAGAAGAAAAAGAGCAAAAAAAAAGAATTCTGCAGAAAAGAGAGCAGTATATTGATATGCAGAGGGGAAAAACATTCCAAGAAAGAGAAATAGTCTCTGTATGTTTAAAAAAAACACAGATTATGTGCATACAAAAAAGGAAAAAGAGTGAATAAGAGAGAAAATTAAGGGTGGGGAGAAGGAAAGCTAAAAGTTAAGAAGATGCAGAGAAAAGTGCTTTTGGCAACCAGAAGGAGAGATACTGCTAATTTAAACTTGCTTTCTAACATTTTAGAGTCCACAGTTTGAATCTGAGTTACAACAATTTCAAAGGTTTCTGCCAGACAAAAATTGAATTAAAGCCCTATGGTGTTTTCTGGGAACTCAGTAAATACCTTGTGTCAACTCTTTATGTCCTGATACGTAAATAATTTTGACTCTTTTAAAAACCTTAGTCTTTACATTTTCAATAGTGTTTCTTTTAACTGTTTCGCATATTTCCTGTCATCAAGAGACTTCTACTTGATTTGTTACTACTGCTAACTTCATCAGCTCTTTTTCCAACAGGTATTCTGGTCAAAATACTCAGAACCTTCCCAATGTATGCTATAACTTAAGCAGCCTGAAGCCTTCCGAGATGATGAAGTTGAATTGATTTTTATTTCCAAGCAAAAGCTGAAAGCCCTATAATTACTTTTAAAAACTAAAGCTATGTGTACACTTCGATTGTCTCTAAGGACATAATATTAAATAGTGACTCTTTAACCTTGATATCTCAACAAATTTTGTGCTCTCTGAATCTGATGGGAGGAACTGAGCAAACATTCTTCAATTTCTGCACCAGCTGACAAGTTACCTTAGACCTGTTTGTCTAATTTCAAATGCCAACGTAACAGACACCACAAAGCTTTAGGTGACAGCATAATAACTCATAAAAATGGAATATACTAGCTAAAAGCCTTCAAAATGTACCAAAGATCAGATAAATATTCTTAAACACCTCTCTCTGGAAGATCCAAAACACCTCTGTGCTATCAAACACAAGGAGTTACAGAACAAACCATCCTCTCTCCCTTCATGCATACTTCTCACTAATTGAAACCCACTTAAATGCTTGATGAAGATAGAAAATAAAGATTTCTCTCTAATCCAGCAGCATATTTCACTACATTTCAAATTGAATTATCTCAGTAACAGGGTAAAAGGAAGAGAAATCTGTAAGAATCTGAGCTTTTATATGGACCCCAAATTTTATTCAAATGTTTCTCAAAAATATGAAGTCTAAAAGGTTTTTCTCAGTCCAGCCACTAACACCCTTAGCATAGTCTGGTTGCTTGAACAAAGAGTACAATTCAGTATAATGCTGTTGAACTGACACTGTAACTCTTAATCCAACAAAACTCATCTTGTACATGGTTGTAGGAGATCTGTCTGAGCAAAGTGTTCAGGTTTCTTTACCTACTCCACATTCAATTCTTCAAGTGAAAATTGTCATTACCTTTTATTTCCTATGAGAGATTTGCATTTGCTTCCTTTGCCTCCTTGCAAATCCTCAAAAAAGTGGTTTTCCGTTGCTTTTGACAGCAGTGGGAACCATATCTGTTGCTCCTTAGCAAGGTGCACAAACTTCCCCCCACAAAACATAGCATCTTTTCAAACAGAATATAAAGCTTACCTTGAAGAAAGTCATGGTTGCTCCATCTTCAACTGCCCCATACTCTATCTTTGTCTGCTTGGCCAAATCGTCAGCAGAATCTATAGGGGATTCCATACGTTCCACTGTCAGAAAGGCGGCTAGGTTAGCAGTGTACGAGGAAATGATGATAAGTGTGAAAAACCACCAAATGCCTCCCACTATCCTGGTGGAGAGGGCTTTGGGCATGAGCTCAGAACCTAACGAAAACCAGGGGAGAAAGATGAAACACCAATGCACAGAAAACAATTAGTAAGTGTTCAGCACTTTTTGCCACAGTGGGGAGATGGAATCACTGTGCAAAAAAATCTTTAAGCTACAGGCTTACATGTACTGCTTGTACAAACACACACAACTGAAATAAAAAATAAGAACTGATTACACTTATAAAGACAGATCTTTTTGGAGCCGTGGGAATCAAAACATAGTAATGGGAGACTCAATGATTAGTGCCTTTTAAAGATTTATAAATATATATACATAGCAATGTAAAAAAAGCAGTTACTTAAACTGGCTTTCCAGAAAAAATCTTGGCTGGACTGAGCCTCTAAGCTAATACTAATATTGAAGCACTTATACAGTTCTTTATTTTCAAGGCACTAAATAAACTTCATTTAAGTATTTTGTAAAAACTCACTTGAGTAAATAAAAATAAGCTATTTATGAAAGGAACAAATATGAAATAAAGTATTTCATATCTGAAATACAAAATCTGAAATCTATTAGAAATATGCTTTTTACATTTGCCATTTGTATTGCTGTAAAGGGTTGTTTATTGACTGTTTAGATAAAGAAATGAACATCTCCCATCTCTATAGTTAGCCCCACAATTTCAGATAAACATGGGTGGCTATACCACACACTTAATTTGATAGAGCAGCAATGAAAATATTAGACTGCTATGCATAAACTAGATAAGGGTAGATTATAATGCATTGCTGGAGTTGCCTGCTCATGGCACTAAAGAATGGAGTGGGAGACAGACACTGTAGAGTGATTTGCATAATTATTAATGCTAATTTAGAGTTTAATGAGACAAATTGAAGCACATACACTCCTCTTGTGCCTAATTACTAAAAATAGGAAAAAATAAAGTTCAGTGTAATTTACAAACACAAATATTTATAATAAAATTAGCATATATGGATTTTTTTTCCATAAGGTTATAATTGAGTGGAATGAAATTTCTAATTATGTCAAATAAACAATTTCAAGCTTCATTGTAAGAATTTTATGTAAGATCTTTCAGAAGTATCCAGAAACTTGTTTTCAAAGAAGCAGTTTTACCATATCCACTATACCATTGTACCAAAACAATCACTTTTTGTTAATTGGTCACTAAGCTTTTAAATCTCCTGGGTAAAATGGAATGAAGGCAAGATGGACTATTTTATTCCTGTTAAATTTTAGTGTTTATATAGAATTATTTAAGGAACTGGTCCAGCAAGGTAACACATCTTCATATAAATGAAAGATTATGCCAAACTTCCAACGTCAATGCCAAAAAAAAAAACCAGAAAGGGGAAAAAAAAAAGGAAGAAAACCAAAGAAAAGGAAAAAAGAAGTGGTATCATAACTGGACTATTGTATTCAAAAACAGCCCATCTTACCCTGCAGTTCATCTTACCCTTGCTGTTTCAAACAAAAAAAGCTGACAGACTTGGACATGACAGCCAACTCCAGCGCCAGACTCTGCCTAGAATTCTGCAAGGAAAAAAGTAGAAAAGTACCTTTCTGATGTAGTTGCTCCTAGGCCCTGTTAGTCAGACACTTAGACACCATAACACTAACAGATTTCCCAATAAGCCCACCATCATCAACTGTTTTTAATTGCTCTCGTTTCATTTAAAAAGCAACACCAGTAAAGTCAGATAGGACTGGGAAGAAAAGAAGAGTGGAAACATTTGCCGCAGTTGCCCCAATTACCACAAGTTCATACCTTACCAAGGACTGAAACCGAGTGCCACCTAGGCCCATGAAACAGAGCCTGGTTAGGGGCTGACTGTCATGTACCCAAGGTAACGTCATGTCCAGCGCTATATCCCACAGTTTCCTGGGAGCGAGGCGTGTCAGCAAGACATGTATGAGTTCCCTCTATCATGTATCCTCCAGCACTAAGCAAATGTTTTGTAAAGAAGCAGCACTTAATAAGTTAATGTGAGTATGGCCTAAGCGCTATTATATAGTTTCTAATGGAAAGTTATTGCCGTTATGTGAGAACTTCCACGCTTGTGTAAAATCCTACTTTTAGCCTACTTTAGGCTCTTGAGATATTTTTCTTTAAAGCAATTATCAAAATCAAGACTGATACTTCATCCTCAATGGTGCCTTTGAAAGTTTATTAAAAGATGTACTGAGTCAAAGGCAAAACATATAAGGCAAGGACAGAAGATCAGCCTTAATTCTGTAAAAATAGTTTTCCTTCATGGAAAGCTATTATCTTCCAAAAATAGTTTTTAAAAATACTGTCTTTATTTTGATTATTGAGAAAT